>NC_000069.6:33190690-33355690 GCF_000001635.26 Mus musculus
GTTTGAGGTGCCTATGAGTCAAAGATTCAGGTCTCATCTAACTTGAATGATAGTTAATATTGTTGCCCAATTTTTAGGCAGACATATCTCTTCCAATGTTTTCTCATTAAAGCATTTCTGCTATCACTGGGTATGTCTGGGTCTAGCTTAGCAAGAACAGCAAGAAAATCACAGAGTTTATGCCCAATGATGATTGCCTGAACTGCACAAAGGAGAACAATGAAGTTCTGGTTGCACGATTTGGTCATAAGGGCCATGTTGTTGAAGGTATTTTCAGAATCTGATTTAGGAAGTTGCCAATGTGTCTTTTCATCCCTGTATGAAGGCAAGAAGTAAAGACCAAGATCATGAATTTTAATGGAACCAATAAGAATGGCCAAGATCAATAAAACAAACAAAGGCTCTTGCTGTTGAGGCTATGAATAAAATGAGGAACACTTAATCATTGCTGGTAAGAATGCAAATTTGTGTGGTCACTAAGGAAACTAGTGTTGCAATTCCCCAGGAAGCAGAGATAGATGTACCCCAAGACCTAGGGGCATATACCCAAAGTACTCTATATTCTGGTATAGAGATACTTGCATATCCAAGTTTTTTTCTGATCTATTTATAATAGCCAGAAACGGCAATCAGCCTAGACAGCCATTAGCTAATGAATGGATAATGTAGTAAGTACATTTACACAATAAAATGTTATTCAGCTCTTAAGAAAAATGGAATTGTGAAATGTTTAGGTAAATGGGTGAAACTAGAAAAACTCATCCTGAATGAAGTAACCCATACCCTAAAATAAAAATATTTTATGTTTTCTCCTATATGTGGTTGTTAGCTTTTAAGCATTTGACAGATACTCTACAACCTAAATAAAACTGACTTTAGGTATTAAGTGAGGGACTGGTGAGAGGGAAGATTCCCCAAGGAAGTGAATATGGAATATATAGTTATGGACAGGCAGAGGGAGACTGGAATAGAAGAATTTAGTGGATAAGAAATTGTTTGGAATGGAATATGGGAAGGTACAGTCTACACTACAGGCCATTTGAGGGGGTCATATGAAAATATTCTGCCGTAGAAAGTTTCCAAAATTTATACATAAAGAAAAGAAGTCTAAATGGAGCCACACAATAATGTGGAACAGACAATACTCCAACTAGATATCTGTTCCCACCAAGTAAAACCTCCAGTGTCAGAAATGAGTTACATATCGTTGAGTCATTGTCGAAAGGCACTCTATAGGAACCCCCAAACATCTCTGGCTATTTCCAAGGCTATTGGCTGCTCTACAGAGACATATGGTAAAACCCTATTGCTGAAGGCCACCCTTAGCTATCTCACTGAATATGGAGAAATTGAGCTAGTGCCTAACTAAAGCCTTTGTTCCTACTGACTAGTGTTCATGGTACTTGAAGGTTCTTGGCAAAATAGGAGAGGAGAAAAATAACCATCAATCCAGCTACAGATTATACAATCTACAATAGTGACCTGCCTGAAAGAGATGCTGGTGTAATAGTGGCACAAATGTTGTGGGAGTAACCAATCACTCTCTGATTGGAATCTACAGAATGGGACCCCTACCTGACACTGCTTGAGTGTCCATGAACCTTAAATTGGACAGGCATGGGATTGGGGGAAAAGCAAATATTATTGTTTTCCTAAAGAAACATAACAACAAAATGACATCTAATGACGTGTTGCTATCTCTATAGATCAGGGTTTTACTTAGCCAACATCAGTGAAACTTCCTCTTGTAGTAGATGCTAACTCACCACAATTGGACAATGTATAGAAAATGAGATCTTTGAAACAGTAAGTCCTAAATATGATCCCTTCATTAAATCTCTCATCCTAGAGCTCAGAGAACCCTGCAGAAGAGGAGGCAGAAACAGAGCCAGTTGGTTAACTTAAACGAAATCATGTCTTTCAGATACAACAGGACTGATGCATATTTAAATTCAGAGTGTGGTAGCATGAATAGGACCTGTACAGTTTAAAGACAAATGGGTTCCCAGTGCTGAGAAGGAACGTGGGCTCACATGCCTAACTAAGAAGTCATCTGCAATTGATACCTATTTTCAAAGGAAAATCTCTTCAATGGGGTCACACTGTGTGTAGTAACCATATTTAAAGAGCATGCCCAATGTCCAGCTGTGTGGCCAACACAACCGAACTTGATATTTTTGTATACTTTTTATTGTTTGTTTAAAATAAGGCATTTAAAAAATCTTATTGGTGTTTTATTTGTATATTAGTGTCTAATTTAGTGTTTTTAGGGTGTTTGTGTTTCTTTTTCTGGATTATTTAAGGGTTTTGTTTGTTTATTTGTTTACCTATTTGCTTGTTTTGTAAAGACACAGAGGAAGAAAGGGCTTGGAGTTTGTGTGGAGGAAAATTGTGATTAGAATGTACTGTATAAAACAATGTGTGTTTTTCAATTAAAAAATAAACAGGAGAAATACATTTTAATATTCTAAGAAATGGAGGTTAGATTATATATGTTTTTAGATGTTGTGTGTATCTCATCTGTGTGAATATAACCCAGTATGTATATCTGTGTGTATGTGTCTGTGTGTGTGTGTATGTGCCTGTGTAGGTGTGTGTGTGCGTGCATGCACATGCGTGTGTGTATTTAGAAGGATAATTTCAGGAATTTGAAAGTAGGTGTAGTAATGGGGAGGGGAAACTGGCAGTATTCACTAGAAAGTCCCAGATGCTAGAGACCCAAAAGGTTCTCAGGACCCAACAGGGAGGAGTTTAGCCAAAATACTCAACAAAGGGGAGATAGAATCTGTAGAGACCATATCCAGTGGATAGGCACAGCCCTCAGTCGAGAGATGGGGCCACACACTCATCCCCAAATTCTTAGCCCAGAAGGGCTCCTGTCAAAAGGAAATCCAGGGACAAAAAGTGAAGCAGAAATTGAAGGAAAGGTCATCCAGAGACTGCCCCACCTAGGGATCTATTCCATTTGCTGACACCAAACCCAGACACTATTGCTGATGCCAAGAAGTGCTTGCTGAGGGGAGCCTGGTTTAGCTGTCCCCTGAGAGGCTCTGCCAGAGTTGAACCAATATAGATGCAGATATACTCAGCCAAACATTGGACTAAGTGCATGTACCCCAGTGGGGAAGTTAGGACAAGGACTGTAAGAGTTGAAGGGGTTTGCAACCTCATAGGAAGAACAACAATATCAACCAACCAGACCCCTCCCCCCAAAGCTCCCAGGGACTAAACCACCAACCAAAGAGTACACAGCGGGTACCATGGCTCCAGCTGTGTATGTAGAAGATGGCCTTATCTGGTATCACTGGGAAGGGAGCCCCTTGGTCCTGTGGAGGCTTGATGACCCAGGATAGAGGAATGCTAGGCCTCTGAGGTAGGAGTGGGAGTGTGGATGAGGGAGCACCCTCATAGAAGCAGGGGGAGGGATGAGGGGGTAGTGGAGGGGAAACTGGGAAGGGGATAACATTTGAAAAGTAAATAAACAAAATAACCAATTAAAAAAAAAGAAGGATAATTTTGATCTTTCTCCTTTTCTACTTATTAGGAATTGTTTTCCCCTAGGCCCTGGTACCTCCACATCTCCATTCTCTTTCTTCTTACACATTTTTATATTGTGACTTAGCTAAAGACTCAGAGGGTGCCTTTCTATGTGTCTGAATCTGCATTTTTCATGGAGCTCTTTAATTCTCCAGAGACTTTCCTCATTACAGCCACCACAACCTCTTTGCACTCCGACATCTGTTTCTTCAACCCATCAAAGTCAAAGGGCTCTGTCTTGGGCCCATTTCCAATGTCCAATCTAAAACTGAATTTAGGCAGGATTTCTTTTTCTTCTTTCTGGATAATACCTCTTTTGTTCTGGGTTTAAAAACTATGACTTCATAATTTTTTTCTGAATGTCTAGTAGTTTAAGGTCCAGAATGTACAGCCTTGGGTAACTTTCCTGAAGCCAACTTTTACAATATTGCCTGGAAGCAGAAGTGACTCTCCTTATAATCAGTGTAATTAACAAAAGCTTTGCATGTATTTCTACCAATGTCTTCTGTGCTTTAAATGTCTTATTCTTTATCTTCTTTCTTTAAGATGTATTTACTTTCATTTTACATGTATAATGGTCTGCTGCTATTGTGTATACTATATTCATGGTATTTGTGTGTCTGTATCTGTGTGAAGGTTTTCCATGGAGGCAAAAATGGAATATCTGATTCCCCTAGATCTGGAGTTACAGAAAACTTTGAGATCTGGTCCTCTGCAGGAGTAACAAATGCTCTTAATTGTTAAGCCATCTTGCTGACCCTTTTAACTCCATTCTTGATCATGAGTGCTCAGCTTTTCTCCAGAAAGTTCTAGATGAAGTCTTCATGAACCATGTGTAGAGAATGTATAAGTCTGCAGGTGTGTGTGTGTGTGTGTGTGTGTGTGTGTGTGTGTGTATGTGTTGTGTGGAGGGGCAAGTTTCCTGTGATATCTCAAAAATGCCCTCTAAATAAAATAGAAAACCGTAACTAAAAAGATTTATGATGAGCTATGTAGACTATCAATAGTGTTTATCTACTCAACCTTTATGGGTTTCATGGATTATGAATGTGAAGACAAGGCTGGTATACATCACTTCATTTGAGAAGATTGTCTCTGTAACAGACTGAAAGAGGCAGATGAACAATTGTAATGCCTAGGGATTCCATGTTTTTAATCTCTTGTCACTTAGCCTTTAGCACTTACATTTTACTCTACATTTAACTAGTTATACATATCTGTGTCTTCTTCACTAGTGTTGATAGGAAAGATGGGAGAGACTCAGGGACCAGCATGTGGTAAGCGCTGAAGAAGAATTTAGCTACATCACACAGAAACATGTGAGTAAATTGTGGAGACATCATTAGACAGAGAAGCAAATGGTTCCTCTTCAGTGTTGGAGATAAAGATCCCCTTATTCATTTATTTGTCCACTTGATAAGGCTTACCTAGCTACCTAGTAGAAGAAATAAATGTGTTTATATATGATATATGTGAGTGGAAGGATGATGAAGTGTTAATCTAATGTGCTAAGAACCCAGCTCTCAGCAATGAGTGCGTGGACCTGTGAGGACCATGCTGTGACACTGGCTTCAGGAGAGGTTGTGTATAGAAAGACTAGTAAGACAACAAGATTTTAATCACACTGAAGTCACAGCTGGTCAGAAATTGTGCTGATCTGATGCATAACAACCTACTAAATAAATATGTTCCAACACCCGGGACAGGAGAGAATTTTTAGCCTCTTGGTCCACATCAGATCTGCCTCCTCTATCATTCTCTTTGCTAATCCACCTGCTTGCTTCCCAAAAGATGAAAAGCTGTAATCTGATTCAAGATGGTCTTTGAATTGATGAGTCTATTTCTTTTTCTTAAATCCTACTTTGAAATGCTAAGAGCATCTAAATTGAGTCTAGCTCTTTGGGGTTGGTTTAGGCAAAGAGAATGTTTTTACATTTATTCTATACATGCAATCATTCTAATAGGTTAAGCAAGACCTCATCTTCTGCTCCTCCTGGGATTCTCAACCTGTGCATCACAATCCCTTTGGGGATTACGTATCAGATTTCCTTCATATCAGATATTTACATTACAATTTATAGCAGCAGCAAAATTACAGTTATGAAGTAACAATAAAACAATCTTATGGTTGGGGGAGACCACAGCATGAGGAACTGTATTAAAAGGTCATAGCATTGGGAAGGTTGCAAGCCACAGATCTACGTGATTTTCCTTTCATGGTTAGCTAGATGTGCAATGTCTCAAGTTTTAGTTTCAGGAAACCAGTACCTTTTTACCTTTCTAGTCTTTGCATCTAAGTAATGTAAAACCAAATTCTTAGTGCTTGTGCAGTACTAGGTCTGAAATATAACAAGAAACATTACTAATTACTGCAGCTAAATATGAAAAGTACTGAGAAAATAACCAAGAACAGAATTTAGGCATGTTCAACATTCTTGGCCCCAAACCTTCAGTGGATTCCAAGATATCATCACACCTAAGGTACAGGATGCTCACGCTGGAGTTTAAGGGTGAATATAAACACAGAACAGCTGGGGGAAGTATGATCAAAGAAAGAACTGCAAGTATTATAAACTCCTGGAGTTGGACACGGTTTGATTTGTAATCTCAGCACGTGGGAGAATGAAGCAGGAAGAGAATGAGCTTGATGTCAAGCTGGGATATATGGTGAATTCAATATAGCCTAGGATACATAGCAAGACTCTATCTTAAAGAGAGTCAGAGGAGCTGAGGGACACACACACAGACACACACACACAGAGGGAGAGAGAGGCAGAGAGACAGAAAGAGATTCATAATAAGCAATGAAACTAGGAAATTTATAACTTATAAGAATCATCTTATAGACAATATAATGAATATTATTAATTATTATATATTAAAATAATATAATTAATTGTTTATAACTAAAATGATAGGATTAAGGAAAATTTCTAAATCAGAAGACAAAATAAAAAAATACCTGAATTTTCAAAAGATAAAATACCATTGTAGGTAATTATAAGATATCTTATTTAGCATTTTCATATAACTTGTAATAGAAAAGAGAGACTAGTAAAGAATAGCCAAGATAACTTTAAAATAAATAATTAGAACAAGAAGAGATGTACCTGGGCAGAGCTCATCACCACTGCATTCCTCTGTACTTCATAAAAGAGAGGATCATCAAGAATGGTCAAGCATCACAACATCTGGAATACAGAATACAACAGCTGGATTAAGAGGAGCAAAAGGTGTAGCCTGGTTAACAGAATGTTTTTATTGAAGATGACCTTGAACATCTTCCAGTCTATTGTTCTTTAGTCCTTTGAATGTGAAGCTCATAAAAAACTTGATGGGAGTGATGTTATCAAAAACTTCACACAGGAACAGGGCACTCTTTACATCTCAAAAGTGTATACACAAACCTATAATCATGCTCTTTGCCTTTGTTACCTCTGCAAACCTTCACACCATACCCAGACCTATTCACTTATAAATACCCCATCTGTGCCCAGTATTTGGATAAATCCGAGAAGTGAATTGCCAGTTGCAGAATAAGTGATTTCCACTTTCTCTCCTTTGGAAAGCTTTCTAAATGGAGAAGAAATTTCAAGGGATAGAGACAGTAAGTGGTAGTCTGGGGTCTTAGAATTCCAAATCTGATTGTTGCCAAAAGAAAGGTCAGAGATCAGGGGTGGTCACGTGTGCAGATTGTATTTAAGAGGCAAAAAGAAGCTTTGGTGGAATATCAACAAAGGCAATACTCAGGTCTGGACAGGTGGGAGAGTTTCTATGAGAAGGACCAGAGATAACTAAAGTATATGCCCATACCTCTGGGTTAAAGCACTGTAGAGCTAATTATTTGGACTGCTCAGTTAAGTTTCTGAAAATCATTGGATGATAATCACACACACACACACACACACACACACACACACACACACACACACACACACACACACATTTAAAAATATTTCCCTGCTATGCAAAGCATGGAACTTAGAAAGTTTCACTCCCATACATACTAGAAGAAAATCATTGAAGAAAAAAAAAATCAATGATATTCTTTAAATACACCATAGACCTGGGGATACAGGACAAATTACTACCCTAAAATCTAGAGATATTTACAAAAATATGCAGTCACAAGCAAGAGCAACTTCCCTGAAGCAGAAACCACTTGAGCTTGAGTGAGAGAAAGCACTTAGCATCGTTTTGAAGAACCTTCTAGAGGCTGGAGATGGACCTACGTGGGATTTAAGACTTCTAGATGCCCTTGTCTGAAGCACTCCTGCAATTATTAGTGGATTTTCCTGGAGAAGCCTCACCAAGCTCTCACATTAAAGATTAGAGGAAAATTTCCTTTCGTTTCTAGAGCCTGACTTCCAAAGGAAATGACTCACCAGCATCTTCTCTGCCCAAGGGGCCTGATGATGGGCTCATGAGCTCCCTTTCTTCTCTCAACACAGGAACAGGGCATATAGAACAAGACCGAGAACTAATGCTGAAGGTGGGAACTCAGGATCTCGGACCAACTCAAAACAGGATATTTTGCTGTCATGGTGGTGCAAGACCAAGCCAGATCGCTGCAAATCTTAGCCAGCCTGGTTTACAGAATGAACAGCAAAGAATGAGCCTTGATGTAAATTGTAAACATTTTCTGATAATGATGGGTCAATGTAGCACTACCCATCATAATAAACATGCCACTCAGGGTTGGATGTGTTGGTTGGGGGTGGGGGTGGGGCATTGATGGATGTGAGTATACACAGGGAATAGGAAAAGTCCATGCATTGTTCTCTCAATTTAGCTGAGTATGTCTTAATACTGCTTTAAGATAAAGTATATTGAAAGTTTTGATGCAATATGTTTTTTAATTCAATGCAATAATAATAATGCTGCCTTAGGCCACTATAAGACATGGATAAGTAAAGCAAATGACAGCAGTGTTGCAAATGACAAGAGGGAGCGACAGAATGGTCTCCTATGAGGACCTTTGCCTTCCTGTAAAGTGGCACAGTTGCTTCACATCTGATCTATCACTACATGTTGAAAACTCAAGAAACAAAGTGTGCTGAATGCGATTGACAGACTAAAAAAATGAGAGAGTTGGTCAAGATAGATCCTCTGTTAAAAGTGTGGGAGGCAGAAAAAGATGGAAATACAAGAAATGAGAGAAGTTGCAATGTCACAGAAGAAAGAACTAAATGAGCATTGGTCACAGAACATCAAGTGTCACAATACAAGCAGTTTAAAAGTGAAGTAAAAGAAAACAGTATAAGACATCAGCACAAATCAAAGCAAAATCAGAGTTACACTCACTGTGGACAATATAGACATAAAGAGAAGATTGTCATATGTAAGGAGAGGCATTGCCAAATGATGGGAGCAGGGATTTTGAGTTTTAAAGTCTAACAACTCTTATGGGGTAGGTACTTAAGATCAGAATTTCAAAACAAGGGAGGCAAAAATTGTTATACTTATGAAGAAAAGCAAGGAATTTATTCTTGTATGTGGACATTTGTTATATCTTTCAAAATAGCATACCCATAACATAACGGGGTTGAAAACTAAAACAGCAATGAGATACCACAACATGCTAGTAGAAGAGATAAATTTCCAAGCATGTGCAGCCTTAGGAGTCTCATTTCTTCTTGGTAGTGTGCAGAGTAACACAGCCACTTGGGGACAAGAGCTTAGCAGTTTCTTGGAGCTAAGCACAGGCTCACAACTCAAGCGTATGCTGCATTCTGGGTATACACACAAATGTCCATTAAAAAACATGTATTCAATTGTTAGTAGAAGCAGCTTTATCCACAAGTGTTCTAGACTAGAAATACTCAAGATACTCTTCCATTAGTGAAGTTGAAAGCACGTTCAGGTCTTCTCATAAGATGGAATATTGCTCATTGATGAAAAATGATCAGTCAAGGCACAAAAATTATAGAACAACCTTAAGTACTAAGCAAAAGATCTTTTCTAAAAAGGTGTAGTGTTATGCCCAAGTCGCAGGGACCCCCAAAGACCACAGAGAAGCCAATTCCAATGCAAACACGAAAGGGTCTTTATTACAAGCAAAGTCTCTCCCTGTCCCTGTTACAGCAGGTCGGAGTGAGAGCCCCAAGTCTAGAGGGTGCAGGGATTTTATTGTGGTTACAGTAAGATTGGGGAATTTCCATATGGGTAAGTAAGTTAATATTTTTAAAATTGTATTTCTGGCATAATTTGCAGGAACTGAACATGGGGGCAAAACCACTTGATAATCAGGATGGCTAAATTATCTATTTTCTGCAGGATATCTTAAGTTATTTATATGTACCTTGACCTTGCTCTTGGGATGTTTGTTCAAGTGAATTTGTAGTTTTCACCCTGGGATTGGAGTTTAGCCCCTTGGTGTCACACCAAATGGAGTTTCTTCAAAAACGAAATTGGTTGGGCTTTCCAGTAGGACATGGTGACATCACCTGAAATCCATGCACTTTAAATGTGGAGGACAGAGCACTAGGATTTCAAGGTCATCCTTGACAACATGGCAAGTCTGAGGCCAGCCTGGGCTACAAGGGGCTTTCCTCCCCCAAACAGAGCAGACCAAAACAAAAGAATGCAGCAGCAGAAGATGCAAGCCAAGATGAGGGGAGTGGCATGAGTAAATCTATAATAAGTGAGGGGATTGAAATAACAATAAAATATCCCCAACTATAAAAAAAAAGGAAGGGGTTCAGGGTCATGTGGATTTGCAGAATTCTATCTGTCACTCACAAATGAGGAACAGCAACAAGTCCCTTCCGCTCGACTCGAGACTCGAGCCCCGGGCTACCTTGCCAGCAGAGTCTTGCCCAACACCCGCAAGGGTCCACACGGGACTCCCCACGGGACCCTAAGACCTCTGGTGAGTGGATCACAGTGCCTGCCCCAATCCAATCGCGCGGAACTTGAGACTGCGGTACATAGGGAAGCAGGCTACCCGGGCCTGATCTGGGGCACAAGTCCCTTCCGCTCGACTCGAGACTCGAGCCCCGGGCTACCTTGCCAGCAGAGTCTTGCCCAACACCCGCAAGGGCCCACACGGGACTCCCCACGGGACCCTAAGACCTCTGGTGAGTGGACCACAGTGCCTGCCCCAATTCAATCACGCGGAACTTGAGACTGCGGTACATAGGGAAGCAGGCTACCCGGGCCTGATCTGGGGCACAAGTCCCTTCCACTCCACTCGAGCCCCGGCTACCTTGCCAGCTGAGTCGCCTGACACCCGCAAGGGCCCACACAGGATTCCACACGTGATCCTAAGACCTCTAGTGAGTGGAACACAACTTCTGCCAGGAGTCTGGTTCGAACACCAGATATCTGGGTACCTGCCTTGCAAGAAGAGAGCTTGCCTGCAGAGAATACTCTGCCCACTGAAACTAAGGAGAGTGCTACCCTCCAGGTCTGCTCATAGAGGCTAACAGAGTCACCTGAAGAACAAGCTCTTAACAGTGACAACTAAAACAGCTAGCTTCAGAGATTACCAGATGGCGAAAGGCAAACGTAAGAATCCTACTAACAGAAATCAAGACCACTCACCATCATCAGAACGCAGCACTCCCACCCCACCTAGTCCTGGGCACCCCAACACAACCGAAAATCTAGACCCAGATTTAAAAACATTTCTCATGATGATGATAGAGGACATCAAGAAGGACTTTCATAAGTCACTTAAAGATTTACAGGAGAGCACTGCTAAAGAGTTACAGGCTCTTAAAGAAAAGCAGGAAAACACAGCCAAACAGGTGATGGAAATGAACAAAACCATACTAGAACTAAAAGGGGAAGTAGACACAATAAAGAAAACCCAAAGCGAGGCAACGCTGGAGATAGAAACCCTAGGAAAGAGATCTGGAACCATAGATGCGAGCATCAGCAACAGAATACAAGAAATGGAAGAGAGAATCTCAGGTGCAGAAGATTCCATAGAGAACATCGACACAACAGTCAAAGAAAATACAAAATGCAAAAGGATCCTAACTCAAAACATCCAGGTAATCCAGGACACAATGAGAAGACCAAACCTACGGATAATAGGAATTGATGAGAATGAAGATTTTCAACTTAAAGGGCCAGCTAATATCTTCAACAAAATAATAGAAGAAAACTTCCCAAACATAAAAAAAGAGATGCCCATGATCATACAAGAAGCATACAGAACTCCAAATAGACTGGACCAGAAAAGAAATTCCTCCCGACACATAATAATCAGAACAACAAATGCACTAAATAAAGATAGAATATTAAAAGCAGTAAGGGAGAAAGGTCAAGTAACATATAAAGGAAGGCCTATCAGAATTACACCAGACTTTTCACCAGAGACTATGAAAGCCAGAAGAGCCTGGACAGATGTTATACAGACACTAAGAGAACACAAATGCCAGCCCAGGCTACTATACCCAGCCAAACTCTCAATTACCATAGATGGAGAAACCAAAGTATTCCACGACAAAACCAAGTTCACACAATATCTTTCCACGAATCCAGCCCTTCAAAGGATAATAACAGAAAAGAAGCAATACAAGGACGGAAATCACGCCCTAGAACAACCAAGAAAGTAATCATTCAACAAACCAAAAAGAAGACAGCCACAAGAACAGAATGCCAACTCTAACAACAAAAATAAAAGGGAGCAACAATTACTTTTCCTTAATATCTCTTAATATCAATGGACTCAATTCCCCAATAAAAAGACATAGACTAACAGACTGGCTACACAAACAGGACCCAACATTCTGCTGCTTACAGGAAACCCATCTCAGGGAAAAAGACAGACACTACCTCAGAGTGAAAGGCTGGAAAACAATTTTCCAAGCAAATGGACTGAAGAAACAAGCTGGAGTAGCCATTTTAATATCGGATAAAATTGACTTCCAACCCAAAGTTATCAAAAAAGACAAGAAGGGACACTTCATACTCATCAAAGGTAAAATCCTCCAAGAGGAACTCTCAATTCTGAATATCTACACACCAAATGCAAGGGCAGCCACATTCATTAGAGACACTTTAGTAAAGCTCAAAGCATACATTGCACCTCACACAATAATAGTGGGAGACTTCAACACACCACTTTCTTCAAAGGACAGATCGTGGAAACAGAAACTAAACAGGGACACAGTGAAACTAACAGAAGTTATGAAACAAATGGACCTGACAGATATCTACAGAACATTTTATCCTAAAACAAAAGGATATACCTTCTTCTCAGCACCTCACGGGACCTTCTCCAAAATTGACCATATAATTGGTCACAAAACAGGCCTCAATAGATACAAAAATATTGAAATTGTCCCATGTATCCTATCAGACCACCATGGCCTAAGACTGATCTTCAATAACAACATAAATAATGGAAAGCCAACATTCACGTGGAAACTGAATAACACTCTTCTCAATGATACCTTGGTCAAGGAAGGAATAAAGAAAGAAATTAAAGACTTTTTAGAGTTTAATGAAAATGAAGCCACAACGTACCCAAACCTATGGGACACAATGAAAGCATTTCTAAGAGGGAAACTCATAGCGCTGAGTGCCTCCAAGAAGAAACGGGAGACAGCACATACTAGCAGCTTGACAACACATCTAAAAGCCCTAGAAAAAAAGGAAGCAAATTCACCCAAGAGGAGTAGACGGCAGGAAATAATCAAACTCAGGGGTGAAATCAACCAAGTGGAAACAAGAAGAACTATTCAAAGAATTAACCAAACGAGGAGTTGGTTCTTTGAGAAAATCAACAAGATAGATAAACCCTTAGCTAGACTCACTAAAGGGCACAGGGACAAAATCCTAATTAACAAAATCAGAAATGAAAAGGGAGACATAACAACAGATCCTGAAGAAATCCAAAACACCATCAGATCCTTCTACAAAAGGCTATACTCAACAAAACTGGAAAACCTGGACGAAATGGACAAATTTCTGGACAGATACCAGGTACCAAAGTTGAATCAGGATCAAGTTGACCATCTAAACAGTCCCATATCACCTAAAGAAATAGAAGCAGTTATTAATAGTCTCCCAACCAAAAAAAGCCCAGGACCAGATGGGTTTAGTGCAGAGTTCTATCAGACCTTCAAAGAAGATCTAATTCCAATTCTGCACAAACTATTTCACAAAATAGAAGTAGAAGGTACTCTACCCAACTCATTTTATGAAGCCACTATTACTCTGATACCTAAACCACAGAAAGATCCAACAAAGATAGAGAACTTCAGACCAATTTCTCTTATGAATATCGATGCAAAAATCCTCAATAAAATTCTCACTAACCGAATCCAAGAACACATTAAAGCAATCATCCATCCTGACCAAGTAGGTTTTATTCCAGGGATGCAGGGATGGTTTAATATACGAAAATCCATCAATGTAATCCATTATATAAACAAACTCAAAGACAAAAACCACATGATCATCTCGTTAGATGCAGAAAAAGCATTTGACAAGATCCAACACCCATTCATGATAAAAGTTTTGGAAAGATCAGGAATTCAAGGCCCATACCTAAACATGATAAAAGCAATCTACAGCAAACCAGTAGCCAACATCAAAGTAAATGGAGAGAAGCTGGAAGCAATCCCACTAAAATCAGGGACTAGACAAGGCTGCCCACTTTCTCCCTACCTTTTCAACATAGTACTTGAAGTATTAGCCAGAGCAATTCGACAACAAAAGGAGATCAAGGGGATACAAATTGGAAAAGAGGAAGTCAAAATATCACTTTTTGCAGATGATATGATAGTATATATAAGTGACCCTAAAAATTCTACCAGAGAACTCCTAAACCTGATAAACAGCTTCGGTGAAGTAGCTGGATATAAAATAAACTCAAACAAGTCAATGGCCTTTCTCTATACAAAGAATAAACAGGCTGAGAAAGAAATTAGGGAAACAACACCCTTCTCAATAGTCACAAATAATATAAAATATCTTGGCGTGACTCTAACTAAGGAGGTGAAAGATCTGTATGATAAAAACTTCAAATCTCTGAAGAAAGAAATTAAAGAAGATCTCAGAAGATGGAAAGATCTCCCATGCTCATGGATTGGCAGGATCAACATTGTAAAAATGGCTATCTTGCCAAAAGCAATCTACAGATTCAATGCAATCCCCATCAAAATTCCAACTCAATTCTTCAACGAATTGGAAGGAGCAATTTGCAAATTTGTCTGGAATAACAAAAAACCTAGGATAGCAAAAAGTCTTCTCAAGGATAAAAGAACTTCTGGCGGAATCACCATGCCAGACCTAAAGCTTTACTACAGAGTAATTGTGATAAAAACTGCATGGTACTGGTATAGAGACAGACAAGTAGACCAATGGAATAGAATTGAAGATCCAGAAATGAACCCACACACCTATGGTCACTTGATCTTCGACAAGGGAGCTAAAACCATCCAGTGGAAGAAAGACAGCATTTTCAACAATTGGTGCTGGCACAACTGGTTGTTATCGTGTAGAAGAATGCGAATCGATCCATACTTATCTCCTTGTACTAAGGTCAAATCTAAGTGGATCAAGGAACTTCACATAAAACCAGAGACACTGAAACTTATAGAGGAGAAAGTGGGGAAAAGCCTTGAAGATATGGGCACAGGGGAAAAATTCCTGAACAGAACAGCAATGGCTTGTGCTGTAAGATCGAGAATCGACAAATGGGACCTAATGAAACTCCAAAGTTTCTGCAAGGCAAAAGACACCGTCAATAAGACAAAAAGACCACCAACAGATTGGGAAAGGATCTTTACCTATCCTAAATCAGATAGGGGACTAATATCCAACATATATAAAGAACTCAAGAAGGTGGACTTCAGAAAATCAAATAACCCCATTAAAAAATGGGGCTCAGAACTGAACAAAGAATTCTCACCTGAGGAATACCGAATGGCAGAGAAGCACTTGAAAAAATGTTCAACATCCTTAATCATCAGGGAAATGCAAATCAAAACAACCCTGAGATTCCACCTCACACCAGTCAGAATGGCTAAGATCAAAAACTCAGGTGACAGCAGATGCTGGCGAGGATGTGAGAAAGAGGAACACTCCTCCATTGTTGGTGGGAGTGCAGGCTTGTACAACCACTCTGGAAATCAGTCTGGCGGTTCCTCAGAAAACTGGACATAGTACTACCGGAGGATCCAGCAATACCTCTCCTGGGCATATATCCAGAAGATGCCCCAACAGGTAAGAAGGACACATGCTCCACTATGTTCATAGCAGCCTTATTTATAATAGCCAGAAGCTGGAAAGAACCTAGATGCCCCTCAACAGAGGAATGGATACAGAAAATGTGGTACATCTACACAATGGAGTACTACTCAGCTATTAAAAAGAATGAATTTATGAAATTCCTAGCCAAATGGATGGACCTGGAGGGCATCATCCTGAGTGAGGTAACACATTCACAAAGAAACTCACACAATATGTATCACTGATAAGTGGATATAGCCCCAAACCTAGGATACCCAAGATATAAGATATAATTTGCTAAACACATGAAACTCAAGGAGAATGAAGACTGAAGTGTGGACACTATGCCCCTCCTTAGATTTGGGAACAAAACACCCATGGAAGGAGTTACAGAGACGGAGTTTGGAGCTGAGATGAAAGGATGGACCATGTAGAGACTGCCATAGCCAGGGATCCACCCCATAATCAGCATCCAAACGCTGACACCATTGCATACACTAGCAAGATTTTATTGAAAGGACGCAGATGTAGCTGTCTCTTGTGAGACTATGCCGGGGCCCAGCAAACACAGAAGTGGATGCTCACAGTCAGCTAATTGATGGATCATAGGGCTCCCAATGGAGGAGCTAGAGAAAGTAGCCAAGGAGCTAAAGGGATCTGCAACCCTATAGGTGGAACAACATTATGAGCTAACCAGTACCCTGGAGCTCTTGACTCTAGCTGCATATATATCAAAAGATGGCCTAGTCGGCCATCACTGGAAAGAGAGGCCCATTGGACTTGCAAACTTTATATGCCCCAGTACAGGGGAATACCAGGGCCAAAAAGGGGGAGTGGGTGGGCAGGGGAGTGGGGGTGGGTGGATATGGGGGACTTTTGGTATAGCATTGGAAATGTAAATGAGTTAAATACCTAATAAAAAATGGGGAAAAAAAAAACAAATGAGGAACAGCATATAGGCAGGACAAATTGTGGGTGGCAGGTTTTATGGCTGGGTTGGTGTCCTTGTCCTCCCTTCATCTGATCCCTCCTGTTTCTGTCCCCACACCCTCCCCCATGCTGAGTTTTCCTTTTTCATTTAAGTCAAGTCTTTTTTCAGCAGTGGTGTTTACAGTGTTAGGAGGGGCTAATTCATAGCAGAATTGGGATGCTGTCTGACACTTGGGGTTACAGCTTCTACCCCAGGTCTTCTGTTCCTCAGCTACAGTTTTGTGCCTTAAGCCATGTGGTCAAAGAGCATAGAACAGGTTTCTCTGGCAGTGTGCACTAGTTACAGGACTTGGACAGATGGAGCAACTGAATGGCTCCAGCTAGGCAGCTGGCAGGGCTCTAGTCAGCCCCAAAGGAGTGGAATGGTCTATATCTCTGAGCCACATGTGGTGGCTGTAGAGTCCCTTATGGGGAACGAGTTGAGAACTGACCCATTCCAAAGGGAGAGGATGGTGGGAGGAGGTGGTGGTCCCTGGTAGTCAACCAAAAGAGATTTGGAGAGCTTTGGAGTGATTGGAAAAAGTGGAAGGAGCTCATGTAGTGTACCTGGGTCTCCATGGCACATAGATCAGCTACTTATTACCTTTTGATTCAGATCTATATATCATGAAGCTGTAAAGTTTGATGATGCTCAATTGGTCCCTTTCTCTTTTGTTGCTTATGTTGGTTTCATATTAATAATATATTATTAAGTTCAAGGGCAGAGAGGCTCATTCTTACGTTTTCTTCTGAAAGTTTTATGACTTAGAGACTTCATGAAAAAATTTTGAAAAAGAAAATTTACCTATTGTTTTGTGATTTCATTTTATATCTTTTACATATATGAGAAGTTCAGTCCATTTAAGTTATCATAAATAATGAAATATATTTGAAATTCTTGGTCAACCTTTAATTTTGCCCCAGTGAGTTCATGTTCTTCATAATCTCAGAATAAAAGACAACTTCTCAAACACAGATAACAATAAAATATTAATACAACCTTATATTCATTATAACTTTTAATGTTTTATGTACAAATAATCAGTAGATTGAACTGTATTAAACTACTAAGAATTTGTTTGATCAAAAAAAAATAGAAATTTCAGACAGCCCAATGATTATAACTATGTAAACTATAAGGCAGTTAAAAAAATCTAAATATAAGTGCCTAGAGTCTTAGTAGTTTTCCTTTGGTTCAGGTCCTTACAGGTGAGAATGATTTTGTCATTAGTAAATAAATTTTATTTAACTAAATTATTCAATATCCTGTAACAGACAAACTTTACAAACTCACTATAGCCAATCCACTGTAAATTGGTACAGTTACAACAAAAACATGTTTAACATATTGGGAATAAGTTACATTTCAGGTAAAAATGACTATTTTCTTGTGGTTTTGTAGATAGGCTTTTGGAAGTATATTTGCTCAAGATTTGTACTCTCTGAATACTAAAATACGTTCTTTCCTACTCCTATGATCTGTGTGATCATTTTGGATGATTCTAGAAACAGCAATAAGAAACAGTCTAGGTTCATAGACTTCATTTGCATATGTAACATGACACTTCCTGTTGTTGAATATTCAATAGCAATTCAATATTCAATTAGACCCAATTAGATTCTGCATATGAAAAGTTTAAAACTTATTCCTCCTAAGCAAACAAACAAGAAAAATTGCTACTCTGTATACAAACCAAGAAAGGAAATAATCAACCAAATTTAATCTAAATCATGGGTTTTAAGTCAACTTCTTGTATTATCTTCAGATATCTTTATTATTTTTATTTCCTGAGTTAGAGACTTGGTCTGTAGCCCAGACTGGATCTTCACTCACAAGTCACCTGCCTTAGCCTCCTGAGGGCTGGATTATAGTCAGGTGGCATCTTACCTAACTGAGGGCTGGATTATAGTCAGGTGGCATTTTCTGTTTCTCTTAATTTTGTTGCCACTGCCTTGCTTGGGTTTTCATCAGTGTCACCCAGATTTTCTCCAAACTTCCTTCCTGTTCCATTTCACTTCTCATTAAATGTCCAGAATAGTCTTATCACAACAAAAACAGACAAACAAACTGAAAATGGGAAAAAAAAATCCCGTATATTCTTCCTGCTTACTCTGTGAAGTATCTTTATGTTCTTGCCAACATGAGAACACCCAAGACCAAATCTTTATCAAAACAACTTGGATGACATGACACAGAGATCTGCACACACACACACACACACACACACACACACACACACACACTTATGTGCACATACACACATGCATGCACATTTATGTGCATACACATTTTTTATGCAAATACACACTTATATGCACATACATATATGTACACTCACATTTATGTGTACATACATGCATATACACATGCAAACTGTGTTACTTTCTTGTCAGTTTGGTAGAATTGATAGATACAAGGTGGAGCCACCTGGGAAGAGGAGCCTCAAGGGAGAAAAAAGTGCTTTCCTCAAATTGCCTGTTGGTGAGTGTATAGGTAATTTTCTTGATTAATGCTTGTTATAAGAGGACCCAGTCCATAGTACATGGTGTCACCCTTGGGAAAGTGGCCCTTGGATATAAGTCACTCCTCTATGGTCTCTGCTTTAGTCTCTTCCCTGCTTGAGTTTCTGCCTTGGTTTCCCTCAATGGTGGACTATGATCCAGATGTGTAAGTTAAATAATCTCTTTCTCCCTCAGGTTTCTTTCTGTTATGGTATCTTTATCATAGCAAAAGAAAGCAAATCAAGTTGCATACTTACACATGCATATACACATTCACATCCATATATAAATACATGCACACACATATATACACACGTGTACACACATATGTAATGCATACAAACACAAGTAAGTGCATATATACACACATATAACACATATACTTTTATCACAGCTTCATACATACACATGCACATATATACATGTACACACTCACAAATACACATTCATACTTAACACACATTCTACACATACATATGTATTTCTACCCTCTCACCTCTACATATACACACATACACCTACACATACACAGGCCCATATGCACAAACATATGTACCTGTATTAATTTCAAACTCTTATTCACAGTAATTAGATGTAGCCGTGATGTTTTAAAGATATAGAAGTAGCTTTTCTACCTAGGAAACCTGAAAACCACTAGCTTAGAAGTTGCAATCAGGGCTCTAGGGCTCTGGGCTCCTTTGTGATACACTTCACTGCTCATCTCCCATCCATCTTATGGTGCCCCTTCCCCATCTGCTTGGCATGTTTTCCTTCTACTGTTTTCTGACGCCTGTGCATGCTCTGACCTGTCTCCTATGTTCCAATTTCCTCCCTGCAGTAATCCTTCTTTTCTTATTTATACCCCAGATCAAACGCTATTCACCCTGTGCTGTCTTCTCTGATGCCTTTCACTCCTTTCTCTCACATTCTCTGTGCCTGCTGTGCTCTACAGTCAACATAGTATAAAACTGGATACTCCTATCTGCTCATTTGTCAGCACAGGGCCTGAAGTGTCTTTTATCCTTCGGACTATGCAAGTGCCACCTTGGTATCCATATATGGAAGTGCTCCTTTGGTGAACTCTATGGCTGCATGAAGAAATATGGTACATACTAACTTTTGTCATCAAAATAGCCAATTCATAGAGGTCAGACGCCCCAACTGAACTTCTTAACACTTATTTGAATATAAGCCATAGAGATGCACATTTTCTGAGTGTGGGGTATGATGGTTAGTCCCCTTCCACTGCCTTGCTAAGTCTCCATAATAACTTGCGGAATGCCAGTTTACATTATTCCCCACTAAATCTTAGTTTAGGACAGAATTCAAACCTGGATCTGTTTGGACCCTGAAGACTCCTCTTCCCCACTCCTCAGCCTCATTTCGTAATTAGATAAAAAGCCCCAGGAGAGAAGCTTCTTTGGGACATAGAAGCATGAATTAGGGTCTTGCCTACTCATCCCAGAAGAGTATTTTTAGGGTTTATGGGCATTGAAATAGACATCTGAGGTGGAGGAGTTCTCACTGCATTGTCCTGACTAATCTCCTTCTGCAGAGGGAATGTGGGCTACAAAGGCAACAGCAAGGAGAGAAAATCGGCAAAGCCCTTCATGGCAGCCATGCTGGTGAGCAAGTCACTCACAGCAAGGTAATTATTAGAATCATCAGAATGTGTTCTCAGCCCTAATGAAAGCTTTTCCTTGGGGAATCTCTTGGTGGTAGTTACTTATACACATTACTTCTCAGGAGCCCAGTGTAGATTGACTAGACCAGCTTTCAATTAAATTGCTGCAATGTTGGAGTGGTGGGAGAATGAAAGACTATTTTTTTTAAGGGAGCCGTTTCCTATCTAATGAATAACTACCTGCCAGCCTATGAAATTTAATAGTTTTTATGTCGTTCACATCAAAAAGTAAATTGCAGGGTGTGAAGTTAACAAATTTTCAGTGTGGATGCTGCCAGTTTCCTCTTTTCTGAAAGCATCAAGCAGTGACAGATTGTAAGAGAAGCAGGGAGTCTCTGGCTGCTGATTCCATTGCAGATTAAGGAGCGATCTAACACAGGCAATCCTCTCAGCTAGAGCGATGGCCTGGGTCTCTGTCCCAGCTTTCTCTGTATTGATGTGTACCAGTATGTGATTGGGGAGGTTTAAATGTGAAACTTAGCAACACATCATAGCCAAAGTCACTGTCAACAAAACCACTGCCATTAGTCAATGTTTCCAGAGGTTCTTTTGAGGCAGTCAGTGATCACATCACAGCAGTGCACTGTGTGGTTTCACTGGGAAGCTGTGCCAGGATCTTCATAGGAATCAAGACAGCGTCACAATCATGCTTTGACACTTTCTGGTTTTGCTTTTGTGTTTAGGGTCTCATGATGTTACTTTAGTTGGTGTTCAATTTGTGAGTTCCAGCGAGCCTCCTGCCTCAGCTTCCCAAGTGATTGGTACTACAGGTACCGGCCTCCATGACTAGCTTTCTTTTCTTTCTTTCTTTTTTAATGTTGGAATGAACAAATAAATACCTCATCATATTTTGGTCACGTGAACCTTTGCTTTGCCTGGCTGGCACCCATTTCTCCTCCTTCTGGAATTGCTCCTTCCATTACTCTACAGGGAACCAATCCTTCTCCATGTTCGCCTCATGTGGTTTGGTGGGTACAAGGGGAAGTGTGGAAAGACGACTTTGACTCTAACCTCAAATATTAGCAAAAATGTCTAGTCCCTTCTTTTGGCCACCATTCACAGATAGGCATATAAAGCAAGATACATCCAGATAGACAATCTTTGGAATTTTGCTGGGCTCGCTAAAAAAATCAGTATTTTTGAACTTGTCATGATGAAAAATTAAATCTGGGGTTTCTAGCAGAAATAACAAAGTTATTAGGGTAAGGATAGGCAAGAATGAAGTGAATGGAGAAGTTAGAACGCCATGATTAGGAAGTTTGGTTCAAATAGAGAGATGATAGATGCATGATAGACAGAAAGGAAGGTAGACAGTTGACAGCTGATAGGTGGTAGATAGGTAATAGATCCTTCATACTCATCAGTCCACATGTGGCTCTGAGGGGCTAGATTGTCTGAGGACAGCACAGCACTCCCATGCCTTCAGTTGCTTGTACTGACTCAGAGCTCTGTATACATGGGCTCAGCGATTTCAATTCAACAGGTCAGTTATGCATTCTACCGCTGGAAACTGAAGGCAGACTTTGTTATAACAGAGTATATCAAGGAACAGAAGGCTTAAGAAAATAGCCATTTAGTGTTAAGATTCCAGGGATGATGTAATTTTTATCATTTTGTGAGGATACAAAACACAGGACAAAACACTGAGACCTCAGGGAAAAGTTTCAGGGCTTTGTCTCAAAGTTGATTGTCTATTATGAGATGTGATTATAACCACTCATGATTTTTTTTTCCCAGTTGGAAGAGACTAACTGAGGAGACGTGAATCGATGCTGAGGAAAAAAGTATTCAAGTCTGCTTTGAATATGACAAAGAATTTGGGATCAGGGAACTCAGTCAAAATTTCCCACAGTAGCAATAATCAATACAAGAAGCACAAGGAACAAGGGAGGCGCATTTCATTGGTTTTTTGTTTAATGAAGGTGACTTTTATTAAAGATATTTAAGAATACATTTTAAGTATCAGGAATAAGAGAAAGAGGGGCATCCAGAAAGCTCCAGATTGGTCATTATATTCCATTTGGAAAATCCCTAACAGTTTAGGAGATAGGCCTACAAATATAGGGTTTTATGAGGGTTCATGCAAAATAAGACACAGATTCCACTTTCTCTTTCTAACAACCTAGCTATGGAGAAAGGAATTGGCTAAAGATCTCTGTTTCTGTACGATGCAGATGACAATGACATTTGTGTTTTACAGCAGTGGTTTTATCATTACAGTAGCAAATGATGCAAACATGCAGAGAATTAGCAGCACCTTCACTGAGGACCTGCCTGAGTCTGAGCACTGGGCTACGTGATCAGCAGTATGATGTCACACGGTCCTTGCTAGATGGCTTCTATTACTCACACTGTACAGACTATGGGAATTGGGCAGGGGTTGGAGGGAAGATGTCATATACAGAGTTGTGTTTCTGGCTTAAGGTGGCCACCCAGGAAACAACAAAACAGGTTTTTTACTGAGTTAATCAAATCCAGAATTCTGCAAAGGTTTTTAGAATTCACTGTATTGCTTTTCTCCCAGAGCAGATAGTAAAGTTCAATACAAAAATTCAAAACAAAACAAAACAAAACAAACTAAATTACCTACAAATGACAGCTAGAGAAGATGAGTGGAGATCTCCTAAATGAGAACATAACAGTGTAGAGACAACTCATCCTGGGCTGTTTTTACAAGCGCAATGTGATTTAAGGCTCATCTCCCCAGCTCTAGCCTAGATTCAAACCTAGATCCATTTTCTTCTTATATACGCTCACTTCTTTCTCTGACTCTCTGACTAGCAACCCCCTTGTGTCTCTCTCTGAGAATGTTTGCTCAGTACTCTTCCATTCTTTTCCAGTGTGATTTGTGATCACCAACTTACTAAGATATTCTCTACTTCCTCAACTGGCCTGAGCAGTGGATACCAGTCCTGAGTGTGCATGGAATCCAATCCATTCAGAATCTCCCTTACTGCATGGCTATTCAGTAGACGACCTAGATCTGTCACTTGCAAACTCATGGAAGACCTACAGCCTTTAAAATACTAAACAAGATCAATGAGAGAAGTAGCCTTGCTAAATACTTACTCATATAAAGTAACACTATTCAAACTAATGTGAGAATATAAAATGGACAGAAAAATAGAACAGAGTACAGAGTTAAGAAATGACCTACATATAGCATATAATTGAGGCATTCTAAACTGACCAAAATTAACAGATAGTAGATGAATTGTTCAATGAGTACCTTCAGGATGCATAAGACAGTAAAATTAAAACCATATTTTCAGTCTTATAATAGGATGAATCCTAGATGGATAAAATATTTAGACATCAAGATTTAAATGCCCGGAGAGTGACAATTTAAAAAAAGAAGCCTTAGATTGTGTGAAGCTATTTTCGTCATGGCAGATAGCTAGAAAACTGAAAGAAAAGAGTTTGATAAATTTACCTTGTATGATTTTAATTCCAAAGAAGTCAAATATAAATACTAAAGAAAAATTGTATAACTGAAACGTATTTTGACTTTAGCTAGAAAGTAAAGGAATGGTTTTCCTAAATTATAAAACTATTTAAATTAATAAGAAAAAGGCCTGGTAGTCCACAAAGTGATAAATAAAATACATGCCAGTTATTCTGAGTCATTGTAATGATATCTAACAAGTCTAAGATGTCTAAAAGACCTAACATGTTGAAGAAATCTAACATATCTTCTGAAATAACAATTTATTTCGGCTCTTAGTTTTGTTAAATTTCAGTCTATCATGCTGTGGAAATACTGTTGGATGCTGTAGCCTTAGTAGTTTGCATAAGATTATTCACCTTGATACATATAATCGTCAACTTGGTGAGGTCTAGAATCACCTAGGAAATGGGCCTTTGGGCATACTTGGGAGATAGTGTTGATTATGTTGATCTGTGTGGGAAGACCTGTCCACTGTGGGCAGCACCATTCCCTAGGTCTTGGGCTGCATTCAAATGAAAGTGAGCTGAGCAGCAGCATTCACTGGTTTCTGTTTCTGGATGGCAAGATGTTACATAATCAGCTGCCCCACACTTCTACGCCAGTGACATTCCTCAACATGATGGGCTGTGATCTTAAATGCAAACTGAAATAAACTCTTTCTTCCTAAATTGCTTTTGTTAGAATATTTTGTCACAGCAACAGGAAAGTAACCAAGATAGAGTTCTATGAGAAGCAGAGAAAACAGGACAAAATCAGGAGACAGGCGTCACTCTCAGAGATCCACCCTGGATGATCTACTTCCACAATCCAGGTTTCAGCTCCCAAGGATTCCACAACCTCCAAACTAGCATCACAAGCTGGGGACCAAACACTCGAAACATAAGGGAGATATGCCAGATTCAAACCATAACAATAATGATGCCTTATTATATATCATTTATATGATATTTATATAATGGTTCTACTCTATAATGAGCTTTATTTGAAAATAAGCCCAACGATATGTTGTAACAGTAAGAATATGGGAACACATCATCCCAATCGTAGTTGGTCTCATGAAGTAATAACTGGCCATCAAAATTAAAACTGATGTCACTTTTGACTCAGCAGTTTTCCTTCTAGGACTGTATCTATGCACCTAGACCTTGGGAACCAGTATTTAGCATTACAATACATAGCAACAGACTAAACCTCAACAGTGTGACCTTGCTGGGGAAGGTGTCACTAGAGGAGGGGTTCAAGTTTTCAAAGTACCACACAATTCCCAGTGCTACTCTCTGTGCCTCCTGATTGTGTCTCAAGATGCGAGCTCTTAGCCACCACTCCACTGTCATTCCTGCCTGCCTGCTGCCATGCTCCTCACCATGGTAGTCATGAAGTCTAGCTGCCTAGAACTGTAAGCCCCCCCAAAATGCTCTTTTATAAATTGCCTTCATCATGATGTCTTATTACAAGTGAAAAATAACGAAGGCAGATTTAAGTGACAAAAATCTAGGTGCAAACCAAGAGAAATAGGTATAAAATATGTTTTCATGGATTCACAGAGCTGACTGTCGTGAAAAGAAAGAAGGAGAACACCCAGAGGTAGGGAGACATTTCACCATCAGCTCTGACCATGCATAGTTTCCACCACCCAGAAGTATAAATGCTAGTACTATAATATGTGGCAACACTGAAAAAGTAGGTTTTCAGTGAATCATGTTAAAGGGCTGAAATAAAAACTATAGAATATGAAGATCTGTAGCAAAATTAAATTTATATTTTGAAAAACAATTCTCATTTAGTAAATTTTTAATCCATATCTCATTAAGCAGACACAAATATTACATTTGGGTTAAAAATTAAATTTGGATTTTTAGAAAGAATTACAAATGACAAATTTAAGCAGTGCATTGTCTATTTTACAGGCATTCGGGAAACTTGTAATGGTAAATTTTTGAATTGATTGGGGGGAAAAGATGGAAGACTCCTGGTCTTGCTCCAGGTAGAATAAGGAGAGGCCACTCTGGGGTCTGTCTTAGAGGCATAGGCTCTCTGGTACGGCAGGTGAGCAGCAGAGATAATCTGAGGGGCTCTTGAGGGATGTCTTGTGGATTTCTTGAGCTTACAGACTATGCTGAGAATACACTCATTATAGTGCGTGGGAAGACTTAAGCCTGGATCCAGATAATCTCTCATTTAGTTGACATTCTCCAGTTCCTTTTGGTGCCCAGAGAGCTTGATCACCAAACTGAACCAATGCTAGGATAACAAGACTTACATATGTATATAGCTATTGATGTTGAGCCAGTATTAAAGTGGCCACACGCACTACTTCCTACTTATGGCTTGGCAAACACGAAACTAACACGATTCATTTTAAAATTCTGCAGCTATAGATACGGTATAGTTTTGCCGAAGTAGAGGAGTTGGATCTCTGAGTAACGATGGGCTTACTAAAAGAAGCGCATGTGGTCATTTGTCTGTCTGATGTGGACACCATCTTGTCCTTTCATGCTCTGCTGAGATCGCTGGGGGACAGAGGCCTGAAATATCAGACTTCCTTGTCAGCCCAGTTCCTCTGGTTAGGTGCTGTCAGCAGAAAGCACAGTGGGCGATTAGATAGAGTGGAAGGAGGAGAAGTCATTTTTCTTCCTATATTCGATGGGGTGGCATTTCTAACAGTGACAGCTGTGGAGGAAATGTGCAGGTTCCCGGTCTATCAGACAAAGTACTCCCAGCAGTGAGAGCAGAAGGGAGTGTTCTGTCTTCCCATCGGTGCAGGCAGCTACTCTGTGACGAGGCTCTTCTGAGAACTGAGACTCACACGCGCATGCGACTTCCGGGCTCCCTCCGGAGCAGCCATGCTGGTTCCAGGGCTGTTCACAGATGCTCACACAGCCTTGGGGAAACACTGTGAGCGGGCACACCAAGTTCACCTCCCCTCACCCCCACTTTAATGTCCTTACCCCTCCTGTCACTTTGTAACTAACTGTATTATATTTCCATTCATTGAAGAACTGACTTCTTTTCCAGACTGACTAATGAAAGAGGACAATTTTAGCAGATTTGTGGACTCAAGGAAATTTGAAATTTGAGAGATGTTCCTTTTGTTTGTTTTTAATGACCAGACCAAAATCCTATTAAAGAGGGAACATATATGATTAGCATACATGGAGAAGAAAATATTATATTTTAAATGACCATGGAAACCTGGCATAAACCTAAGACAGGCCAGAGACCCATTATTCTCAAAATGGATCCTGGTAAAGGATATGGCCTTCTCCCTTTCTACAGGATCTGTATTTTAGAAAACCCAAAGGCATACTAAACAAAACATAATTTTAAAATAGAGGTATCACAGTGAATTTGAAAATTACACTTTTACAGTTCTTAATGAGATAATGGATCTCGGCAGCAACCAACAGTGACCCCAGAAATCATGAGGTGAATTGTTAATGGGAAGTTATAATGGATGGATCTGAGCTGACACCACCTGAGCCCTCCAATTAATCATAATGTTACTAAATCTAGAACACACAGCTATGATACTACTTGATGGGAAGCGTCAGAAATTGAGCAATGAGATATTTCTGAACAAAGGATTGATCTGCAAGCCTACAGATATAGCTGTTTCTTTAAAGAGACAAAAGAATATGCTAATTTTCATTAAGAGAGTAATAAATCAGAATATGAAGAATTCTATAGTATTTTCCTCAAAATAAATAACAGCAGTGTGTGTGTGTGTGTTTGTGTGTGTGTGTGTGTGTGTGAGAGAGAGAGAGAGAGAGAGAGAGAGAGAGAGAGAGAGAGAGAGAGACAGACAGACAGACAGACAGACAGAGACAGAGAGAGACAGAGAGACAGGCAGAGAGAGAGAGAGAGAGAGAGAGAGAGAGAGAGAGAGAGAGAGAGAGAGAACACTGATATTACTGAAAGAAGAAAATCAGAGCTTATCTTGTGGTTCTTGTTCATAAAGAAAAAAATCTTTGCTTTAAATGAATGAGTGTGGCTGGAAGAATATTAAGCCCCATCATACACAAAGTATGATTTGATCCTTGGAATTTGTTTTAAGTTGTCCAATATCTCCTTTCTATAAAATAAGGCAAGAAATTGTTGGATGGGTATGGATGAAAGAACCATAGCAAGTGGTTGTAATTATAGCTGTATGAACTCTACAGGGGCTTCTTTGTGTGAAATTTCTCTATATTTTAAAAATAATCCTTTCATAAAACTGTCTTAAAATCAAGAAACTTGTTTCTTTCTAAGTTTAACATAACAGCTAACTCCTATACACTTTGTAAGATATTTTAAATCACAGCAGATATTGAGATATACCAATTAGTTTGCACTTTGAATTCAAGCTGTGAAGGATTACACTTTTCTTTCCCATAGATAATTCATAAAAGGACCATCTGACATGACTACATAAAAGCAAGGTGGACAGGATGTGGCATAGAACACAGCTGAGGCCCAGGTCTCTGGGGTCTGGGTTGTTGATTCCAGGAACACAGAGTAAGTATTGTTTGTCCTCTGTTTTAAGGCAATGAGCTACTTGAAGACAAAGTTTATATGTTTTTATTTTAATCTGTCAAGGAAAATGCATTCATCTTATTAGGACACTTGAATAATGAGCAAGAAGAACATTTGAGGAAAAGAACTACTAGTAAAGCCTGAAAAAAAAGAACAAGCTTGGATCTGCACCATCAGTAGACGGATGTATGTTGTTAATGGGAGGCCAGGGAGGAGTGACCCCTGTGAGTCTCAAGAGCCTTTCTGTCCTGTTTTGTTTCATTTTCTTCTTGCAGGAAGGAGATTGATACCTGGACCATGGCTGTGATTTACTGCTCTGAAACAAATTGCTGTCAGGCACACACCCTTTTATAAAGAAAGATTGCACATCTGCAGTGCATTAGGAGAGTGTAGCTGCCATAGATCTCTACTTTGAAACTGTTTTGAATCCTGCATTCTTTCTGCTGCGGTGAGTGTGTGTGTGTGTGTGTGTGTGTGTGTGTGTGTGTGTGTGTGTGTGTGTGGTCACTGTGCTGCTGGCAAACTCTTAGCTCACCCATTCACTACAGCCATTGCATTGTTATCAAAGTCAGCATTATTTGAACTAATAGAATGATTTTCTCTATATTTTGTAATATAGAACAAAAGAGTGAAATTCATTTTATTTAATTTTCATCCATAAGAGTAAAATTATTGTTGACTCGGCGAATAGTATTTCCTATTAGACCACCTAAATGAAATGCTAGACCATTTATGAGTTATAAGTACAGCCACGGCAGCACTAACATGCAAATTAGTGACCAGTTGCTGAATAATATTAAAAGGAAGTCAGTAGTTATTAAAAGAAATGCTAGAGGCAGGGAAGATAGTTAAGTGGGCAAGAATACTTTCTTCAGAGCCACGAGGATCTGAGTGCAGATCAAACACCATATGAATAACTGGTGCAGCTACATGGGTCTGTAAGCCCAGCATTGCAGAAAGAATCAGAGATGTGGAGGTCACTGGACAGGCATCCTAGCAAAAAATAAAAAGGGGTGGGATGGATGCTCCATGTTCAGTAAGAAATGCTGTCTCAGAGGAATAAGACCAACAGTCAACAGAAGAGGGCTCCCATTGCACTCTGCCGTGTTCTGAGTGTGAGCTCACAGGCAAACACACACCAGGATCCCTTCCAGGTTATAGTGAAAATAAACAAGGGACTTTATGTTTATTGCTAATTATTATTGCAAAAGCAGTAAAATTCAGATTTGTAGTGTTTTGTATCTAGCTTGAAGCTGATTCTGACTGATAAGTTATATAATCTTTGGTAAATCACCTGACATCTCAAGCCCTTATTCTCATACCTGTAAAACGAGAACTTAGGCCAATGTTAAATCAAGCAATTTTTAAAATTGCTTTCAGCTCAAAATTTGAGTTTATATATTTATACATTATATCAGCATTTAAAATAGTACACAGGCATACCAAGGATTATATTGGCCTAAATTCTGAGACTTTTAGGAAGCTTTTATTACGTGAAATGATACAGTAAAAGGAGGAGGTCCACCTTAAGTGAAAGCTAGGAAAACAGACAAAGGAATTTACAGTGTTAAGTTTCTATGTTATAACTCTAAATGCATTCTTGTTGATGAATAAAAACACATTTTTAGAAAAATAAAATACTCTAAATATTCACTAGCTAAATAAATAAACATAGATACAACATTAAATTCTTTTAAATATAAGACACAGAGTAGTCCAAACTTCTAGGTTGTTTTACCAGCATAACTTGCTCTGAATAATAAACAGTCTGGGTTGTAGTCAACTGCTCCTTTTCCTTCTCTTTAAGTTGGCAGCTATACTAGTTTACCAGCCAACCCGGAAGTCTGTGGTATATGACTATAGATAATATAAGTATATATTATATATAGATATAATATATTATAATGTGATATGTAAACTATTGTATTGTAATATTTAATATATAAATATATATCGATAATAGGATATAGATGTGAGTGTGTATGTATGTGTGTGTTTTTAATCTCCAGATACATTTTGAGAGTCAGGAATGTAAACCCGCAGATTCATTAACTGTTTCTAATATTAATGTTGCAAGGAAATTGCTATCAAGGTTCTCAGAGCATGAAAAGGTGGTGCTGACATATGGGTAGATGACATCCATTTATGCCTTACACTATTTCCAGTGTGTTGTAATTTCACCTTCAAAGTCTTGTGTCACAGCTTACTCAACTTTTGGCTTCTGCAAAGTTGTGGGATTGATGCAGCAGTGGTATTGGTAGAAAGTGTCATTACCTGTAATTACTGCTAACACTTTGACATGTGGTTTATAGGAAGCTTAATCTTGTTATAAATGCAAAAAAAGATGAGTTAGTGAGATTTCAAAGAAGCAACAGATAGCCCAAGGGCCTTCTTTGATATCAATACAAAATGTAGATGTTTCTATTTATAAAAATATGTTTTATGATGAATAGAGAGTCAAAGAAAGGGAGATATTTAGTATAATTTGGATATTTAGTATAATTTGAAAAGCTCAGAAATTGAACTGGAGAGAAGGCTCAGGGGTGCATATTGTTCTTCTGGAGGGCCTGAGTTTAGTTCCCAACATCCACATAGGGTGGCTCACAATCATCTGTAACTCCAGCTCTAGGGGAAACAGACATCCTATTCTTGCCTCTTTGGTCATCTGCACACATGTGTACATACCCCAGCACACAACACACACACACACACACACACACACACACACAATTAAAATTATATAAATAAAATTTATTCTGAAAAGTTTAGAAATAACAGTGTATGAGCTTGGCAAACCTTACCTCTGAGCATTGTCTCCCTCCTTTGTAAGTAGAAGATAACATGATAGAGTTGGACTTCTCACAAGGCTGTCAGGGGTTCCAAGAGAACACTGGTGAGGAATGTCACTTTGGCTGTGGCATAGTGACTAACAAGAATAAAGGATTCCTCCTCATTATTATCAGTATGTGCATCTTATTGTTGAGTCTTGTGGCTGTCACTGCAGAAGTGTTTGAAGAAAGTCAAATTCTCTTTTCCTGGAGTCTTTTCACGGAACATCTCCTTCATGGACTCTGTTGCTAATCCAAATAAAAACTGTAAATTTTCCTATACTTTTTGACTATCTCTGAAAGAATGGTGTGGGGACTTATTGCTCTTGTCCTTATTCAAATTTCTTTGGTTGGGATTAAATACTATTTTTCCTAACTCTTTATAATAACTCTATCCCAAAGTCCACAAGCCCATGTCTTCCAGATCCTCATTCCTATCTGCATGTGGAATTTTGTGTCAAACTCTCAGTTGGGCATGCATTGATAGAGTTTGACTTTGTTGACACTGTTTCTAGAAGTTGCTTCTATGTGGCTTCTTTCTGTGCTACCAAGAACTACAGCCAAACTGCCAAACACAAGGCCATTGTGTATAGTCTCTTACATGTCACTACAGAGGTAATTTCATTTAACCCTCAGGACCATTCAATAATGCTGATGTTATTCACTTATTTCCTATGAGCAAATTTCTGAGTGGTGATTTATATGGGATACATAGTATTTGACCTTGAGGTCTGTGTGGGCTGTCTCCTAGGGCACTCAGTTCTGCTTTTGTTTGTTTTGCTCTATGTTCCAGACGTTTGTCCAAATCACCTAGTCTCAAAGCAACAGCTTGTGATTTGCTTTTCCATTCTTACCTGCAACATATTCAAAATAGCCTAAGTACTTGACACAGCTGTAGTTTTGCCTATTAACATTAAAAGACAAATCTAGAATTTGTTCTATCAGATTTGATAAACTTGGTCTGAGCTCTGAAGGTCGTTGCTTTCCTTTAGGTAGTCATCATTTCCTGGCAGCTACTTCCTGCAAACAGGCCTTCATAGTTTTACTTTTCAGTGAGGGATGTATGATGTGGTGAAAGTAATAAAAGCGGTGTGTTTTGCAGCTTTTGTATCTCCAATGGCATTTCTCAGTCAGCCCAGTAGGCTTCTGCTAGTATCAGCACAAATAGTTCATCCTTCTCAGAGTTCAGGAAGGTTTGTGGAAACAAGTATTTCCAAATCAAATCTTCTTCACAGTTTCTGCTCAGCATAAACCAGTGGAACGTGATGAGTGCCTTTGACATGTTGAAGAATAATTAAATTTAATTTTCAAGTAGAGAAGAGAAATGGAAAACATTTATGCAGCCCCATGGAGCTGATGCTACACTGCTTCTTCTCTGTTCTCAGAGGAGGAAACAGAATTCCAAGAGAGTAATGGGTCCCTTGATGTTCCACAGAAAACTTTCTCAAATTAGACAATTTCTGCTGACCCAATAGCTTATATTTAAACCAACAAGGGTGAAAATGGGAACTTTAGGATTTTTTTTTCTTTTATAAAGGCAGGAATACAATTTAACTTATCCACTATCAAGATGTTCTTCAAGGGACTGGGAAGAAGGTTCAGTGGGTAAAGTACTTCCCTTGCAAGCATAAGCAACTGAGTTCCACCCCATTTGCAATATGAAGAAGCTAAGCATTGTAGCATGTTCCTGATCCTAGTTTTGGGGAGGCAGAGGCAGGAGGATTACTGGGGATGGCTGGCCAACCAGGTTAGTTCTCCTGGATGGTCTTGGACCAGAGAGAGACCTAGTGGATGCTATTACTAAATTTATAACAAGAGTCTAGAGGTAGACCACTTGCCCAGTATATGTAAGACCTTAAGTTCAGTCTCCATGATAATGAAAATAGACAGATGAACCAACATTTGCAACTTGTATATCATGAATTTGTGTAAAGGGACATTTTAAACATGCCTTCTGAGAATAATAGAGGGAGTGGACACCTGGCACAGTCAGCAGAGGTGAGCTGAATGCTGCCCTTCCATCCTCTCCACCACAGCTCCATCAAATTCCCACCCAAGGAGGTCTGGGCCTCAGGAACATCCAGGTTAGATCCAACCCCCATCCTCCCTAACTATTCCCTGATTGCTGGGTCTACCTGGAGCACAGACAGAAGAGGTAAACTACATACTGTCCTCTGAACTCTAGGGCTTCCCCCCTGAGGAGGCCTACCTGTCCCCAGGAACATATAGGTTAATCCCTTCCCCACCAATCTGCTGCCTGCTAGGTCCACCTGAGTCAGAGCTCCAGAAATAAGCAGCATGCTATTCCCTCAGGTCCATTGTCAGGCTGTAGGTTCTGCCTGTCTTTCAGAGGAGTCCTTTTAGCATCAAGAACATCTGACCAATACCAGAGATAACTAGAGGGCTAAACACCAGCATAAGAGCACAACCGACAAGACCCAGAGCAATATGGCATCACCAGAGCAAAGCTATCCTATGACAGCAAGCCATGGACATACTAACAAAGCCAAAGCACAAAAGGATGACCTTAAATCAAATCTTATAAGCATGATAGAGGCCATTAAAGAAGTCAATAAATCCCTTATGAAATACAGGGAAATACAAGCAAACAGGTGAAGGAAATGAATAAGACTGTATAAGAACTGAAAATGGAAATAGAAGCAATAAAGAAAACACAAACAGGAAATTCTGGAGATAGAAAACATAATATGGGAAAGAGAACAGGAATGACAGATGCCAGCATCACCAACAGAATACAAGAGTTGGAGGAGAGAATCTCAGGTATAGAATATACAATAGAAGAAGTCGATACACCAGTCAAAGAAAATGCTAAAACTAAAAATGTCCTGAAACAAAACATCCAACAAATATGGGACATTATGAAAAGACCAAACCTACAAACAATAGGAATAGAAAGAACACGGTAAAGACTCCCAGTTCCAACGCCCAGAGAAGAGCTTCAACAAAATCATAAAAAGTTTCCCAACCCAATGAAAGAAATGCTTAAACACACAAGAAACTTACAGAAAACCAAATATGTTAGACCAGAAAAGAAAATCCTCCTGCTACATAAAAATCAAAACACTAAATGCATAGAACAAAGAAAGCATATTAAATGCTACAAGGGAAAAAGACAAAGTAAGGCAAACCTATGAGAATTACACCTGGCTTCTTAGTAGAGACTCCAAAAGCCTGGGCAGATATCTTGCATACTCTAAGAGATCACAGATATCAGCCTAGATTATCATACCAAGGAAAACTTTTAATCACCCTAGATGGAGAAAACACGATACTCCATAACAAAACCAAATTTAAACTATGTATCCACAAATCCAGCTCTACAGAAGATACTAGATGAAAACTCCAACCCAAGGAGGTTGAATACACCCAAGGAAACACAGGAAATAAATAAACTCACACCAGCACACACAGACACACAGACACACAAACACAGAGAAACACATACATGCACATGCACACACATGCACACGCACACACATGCACACGCACACACACACACACACACACACACACACACACACACACACAGATACTACCAACACCAGCAAAATCTAAGGAATGAATAATCATTGGTAATTAATATCTTTCGACATCAGTGGACTCACTTTCCCAATAAAAAGACACAGGTTAATGAAAGTAGTATCCACCATTCTGCTGCATACAAGAAACACATCTCAGCACCAAAGATAGATATTACCTCAGAGCAAAGGGCAGAAAAAAAATTTTCCAAGCAAACAGACTCAAGAAACAAGTTGGAGAAGTCGTTCTGATATAGAATAAAAGAGACTTTCAACCAAAATTAATCAAAAACGATGGAGAAGGACACTTAATACTCATCACATGAAAAATCTATCAAGATGGGTGGGAAACTGTGTCACACTGTCCCTTCCAGGCCATGTAGGACTTGGAACAGAGGAATAGAAACACTTAAAGAAATATTCAACGTTATCAGGGAAATGCAAATCAAAACGACTGAGATTCAATCTTATATCCATCAGAATGGCTAAGATCAAACACTGAAGTGACAATACATGCTGGCAAGGATGTGGAGCAACCAGAACACTCCTCCACTGTTGGTGGAAGCACAACTGTGTACAACCACTTTGGAAATCAATCTGGCAGTTTCTAAGAAAATCAAGAAGAGTTCTACCTCAAGACTCAGTTATACTACTCCTGGGTATATATACCCAAAAGATGCCCCACCATACCACAAGAACACTTGCTCAACTATGTTCATAGCAGCTTTATTTGTAATAGCCAGAAACTGGAAACAACCTAGATGTCCCTCTGTTGTGGGTTTGATTTATTGCTTATATTATGCTAATTGGGTTCCCAAATTACATGGGAACTCATACGTCTGCATGTACGATACCTTGGATCCCTGGCCCTACTTGGCTCTAATTGGTAAATAAAGTTGCAAGTGGCCAATGGCTGGACAGAGAGACAGAGGCAGGACTTTGGATTTCCTGGGCAAGGGAACCCAGGGAAGAAGGATTTAGAATCTCCATGCTGGGTATGCAGAAGGTTCAGGTTTGAGAGCTGCAGGAGAGGAAGCATACAGCCATGTAAGAGCCTGGGAAGAGTGGCTCCAGGGGCCCCTCCCCCAACTGGGTCTAGGGTAGCAAAGATGGAATATAGATTTTAGTAAATAGTAATTCAGGAGTATCTTAGGGGAGGAGTTAGTAAGGTATAAGTTTTGAGGTGGCCCAACCATTGAGCTGCTTAGGTAATATTAAAAATAAGTCTACATGTATGCATCTTTCATTCAGATTCCAGAGCATTTCAGTGGGTGGTGAGGAACATGCACTGCTGCTGGGGGCGGGGGGTGGCGCAATTTGAGTAGTGTTCAGAATTAATACAACACCCTCAACCAAATAAATAAATAGATAGATAGATAGATAGATAGATAGATAAATAGATAGATAGATAAAATGTGGTTCATTTACACAATGGAATAGTACCCAGCTACTAAAATAAAGGACACTATGAAATTTGCAAGCACTATGGAACTAGAAAAGATCAATCATTCTGAGTGAGGCAACACAGACCCCGTAACACAGACAAGGTATATACTCATTTGTAAGTAGATAGTAGCCATAAAGTACAGGATAACTATGCTACAATCCACAGACCCAAAGATGCTATGTAACAAGGGAGGATGTTTGAATCTCACTCAGAAGGGGAAATAAAATAGACATGGAAGCTGGATAGATGGATGGAAGTGGGTGGGACAAGGGGGTGAAGAAGAGCAGGGAACAGAGTAGGGATCGAGTGTGGGGAGTGCAGTGGTGAGAGAAGAGGAATTGGTGGGGGATATTTCTGGGACAAGCAGGAGACCTGGGATGGGGAGGCTCCTACGAGGATCTTGGAGTGACCCTAGCTGAGATTCCTAGCATCTGGGAATATGGAGCCTGAAGTGGCCATCTCCTGTAGCCAGGTAGAACTTCCAGTGGAGGGAATGGGACACCAACCCATGCACAAAACCCAAAATTAGCCCTGCTACAAGATATGCAGAGATAAAGATGGAGCAGAGTTTGAAGGAGCAGCCAACCAATGACTGCCCCAACTTGAGACCCATTCCATGGGAGAGAGCCAACCAGTAACACTATTAGTGAAACCCACACCCAAACACTAGGCAGAGCTCAGGGAGTATTGTAGAAGAGTCAAGGGAAGGATTAAGGAAACTGGAGGGGTCAAGGACACCACAAGACTTACAGAGTCAACAAACCTAGACCCATGGGGGCTCATGGAACATGACACACCAACCAAAGAATGCCTTGACTGGACCTAGGCCACCTACACATATATCGCAGCTTGGTCTTTGTGTGGGTCCCTAAACACTGGACCAGGGGCTGTCTCTGACTTAGACACTGATCCCTGCATTTCTGTCTCTTTCCCCTATCTAGCCTTAATGGGAGAGGATATGCTTAGTCCTGCTGCAACTTGATATGTTGGATACCCAGAGGGGAGGGTAGTGAGGTGAGAGGGTGGGACTGGGAGGAGAGGAGGGAAGAAGACTTTTATCAGGATGTAAATTAAATTAATCAAGTTAATTAATTAATTTAAAAATACCAACTGCTATCAATTAGCCACCTGAACTGGATTACTATAACACCTAAGCCAGTTTCTTTGCCAGAGGAATAGAGATTAGTAGTTATCTGACCATTAATTGGAATAAATGAATAAGTAAATGAAGCAAGGCCTGTAAAAAGCCTTTGTATAGGTCTTTGTGTTTCCAGTATTATGGTGAGATCCATATAGTTTGAATGGAGGTTTTTCCAAACAGTTGAGACAACTTAGGAATCAGAGAGATTAGAGGCACTAGTCAATACCTGTTTTTAGTTTTAGATGGTGAGAAAGAGGAAGGTCCGAATCAAGCTTTGAAGCTGCTAATGACAGTCTGAGCAGGAATTTAGACAGAAAAAAATCCAGAGGGCACTTTCTTTGCTTTGGAGTTGTGTCTTTGTGGATCTCTCATTCTTGCTCTGGAATAATCTAGGAGCAAGAGAGGAAATGAGGAAGGTGACACCCAGACAATCTCTCAGGAGTTTCTTCCACACTGAGAAGGAAGGCTGGGCCCATTCCCCATTGCAGTTGGTTCTTGGAACCTTTATTCATAAATTTTATGGTACCAAACTGCCTAGGATCAGTTGTCATTGGCTCTTAATTATCTATGCGTCTTTATTTTTGAATGAATATCTTTAACAGAAGTCCATGAAGTGTTTTGAATAAAAAATATGTCCCTCAATGGCTCATGCATTTAAACATGTGGTCCCCAGATGGTAGTAGTTTCTTGGAAGGTTATGGAACCTTTAGGAGGAAATATGTCCCTGGGTGTGGGCTTTGGAAGTTGATTTTATATTCTTTATGCTAATGTTACTTACGCTTTGTGAATAGCTTTATTTTCCATACACATTTTTAAAATTTTATTTTACTTTTTTACTTATTCACTTTACATCCCACTCATTGCCCCCATCCCAGTCATCCCCTTCCAAAACGCTTCCCCCATCCCCCTTCCCCTTCTCCTCTGAGTAGGCTCCCCCCTAACTCACCAGGTATCCACTCCACCTTTGCACTTCAAGTATCTTGGAGGCTAGACACTTCCTCTCCCATTGAGGAAGATGGAACAGAGATTGAGGGAGTAGCCAGGTGGAGCAGCCCAGCTAGAAGAACATATCCCACATTCAGGCAACAGTTTTTAGGATAACCCCACTTCTAGTTGTTTGGGACCCATATGAAGAACAAGCTGCACATCTGCTACATATGTTCAGGGAGGTCTAGCTAGGTTCAGCAAATGTATGTTCTTTGGTTGGTGGTTCAGTCTCTGAGAGCACCAAGGGTCCAGGTTAGTTGACTCAGTTGGTCTTCCTATGGAGACCCTTCAGGTCCCACAATCCTTCCTCCTATTCTTCCACAAGAGTCCACAAGCTCCATCCACTGTTTGGCTGTGGGTCTCGCTATCTGTCTGAGTCAGCTGCTTGGTGGAGCTTCTCATAGAAAACATACTCCTGTCTACAAGCATAACAGAGTATCATTAATAATATTAGGGATTGGTGCCAGCCTATGGAATTGGTCTCAAGTTGGACCGGTTATTGGTTGGCCATTCTCTCAGTCACTACTCCCTCCCTTGTGCCTACATTACTTGTAGGGAGGATAAATTTTAGGTTGAAAGTTTTGTGGGTGGGTTGGTGTCTCTATTGCTCCACTGGGGTTCCTGTCTGACTACAAGAGGCAGCCTCTTCAGGTTCCATATCCCCAATGTAGTGAGTCACAGCTAAGGTCATCCCTTATTCTTGGGTATCTCCCTTATTTCAGGTCTCTGTCTTGTTCTTGAGATGCCTTCCTCTTTCCCACCCTAGTCAGTTGCAGATTTATATTCATTTTCATGGCCATCTAGTTATCTCTCCTGTCCTTCCCCACACATGATTCTGAATACCCCATCCCCCTCCATCCCCCTCCATCCCCCTCCATACCCCTCCATACCCCTCCATCCCCCTCCCTCAAAGTTCCTTCCCTCCATCTGACTCTTATGACCATTTTATTCCCCATTCTAAGTGAGATTCAAGCTTCCTTGCTTGGGCCTTCTTGTTTAGCTTCTTTCAGTCTATGGAGTATAACATATACCTGTATTTTCGGACTAATATCGACATAAAGTGAGTACATGCCATGCATGTCCTTTTGGGACTGGGTTAACTCACTCAGGATATTCTCAAGTTCCATCTGTTTTCCTGAAAAAAATGAATGATGTCTTTGTTTTTAATAGTCAAATAATACTCCTTTGTAGGTGTACCACATTGTCTTTATTCATTCTTCAGTTGAGGGTCATCTAGATTGTTTCTTGTTTCTGGCTATTATGAATAAAGATTCTATGAGCATAGTTGAATATATCTATGTGTCTTTGTGGGGTGTTGGAGCATCTTTTGGGTATATGCCCATGAGTGGTATGCTGTAGTAATTTCCAACCCCAGTAAGCCTATATTAAAACACACATGATGAGCCTTGATGGAGCAGAACTAGCACTATGCTAACTTATTCCCCAGTTGTGCGACCCTTTGCTATTTGCTCTCCTGGCCACGTGGTTCTGCTCCATCTTCTTCTTCCTCTTCTGTCCTCCATCCTTTCCTTCTCATCCTCCTCTCTCTATCTGCCCCTACTCTCAAAGGCTTCCTATTCCACCTTTCCCCTCCACTGCTCAATCACCGGCTATAGCCTTTATTGACCAGTAAATGGGGAGAAGTTTCCCATAAAATCACCTGAGTATGAGATTGACTGCTCACCAGAGGCCAACCCTCTTTTTTTATTTTTAATTATATTTAATCCTTTTTTTTCACTTCAGGCTTCATCCCTCTCCTGATCTACCTGCTAACTGTTCCCCATCCCATTCCTCTTCTCCACCCCATGTCTCAACAAGGATGTCCCCATTCCCCTAATCCTCACCACATCAGACCTCTCCACTTCCTGAGGTCTCCAGTCTCTGGATATTTAGGTGCATCTTCTCTGACTGAACACAGACTGGCAGTCTGCTGCTGTATACGTGTTGGGGGACTCATATCAGCTAGTGTATGCTGTCTGGTTGGTGGTCCAGTGTTTGAGAGATCTCTGGATTCCAGGTTAATTGAGACTGCTGCTCCTCCTACAGGATTGCCCCCCTCCTCATCTTCTTCCAGCTTTTCCCTAATTCAACCACAGAGGCGAGCAGCTTCTGTCCATTGGTTCGGTGTAAATATCTGCATCTGACTCTTTCAGCTGCTTGTTGGGTCTTTTGGAGGGCAGTCATGATAGTCCCCTTTTTGTGAGCACTCTATCCTCAGTAGTAGTGTCAGGCCTTGGAGCCTCCCCTTGAGCTGGATCCTACTTTGGGACTGTCACTGGACCTCTTTTTCCTCAGGTTCTTCTTCATTTTTGTCCCTGTAGTTCTTTCAGACAGGAACACTTATGGGCTGGAGCTTTGACTGTAGGATGGCAACCCCATCCCTCACTTGATGCCCTGCCTTTCTGCTGGAGTTGGGCTCTACAAATTCCCTCTCCCCACTGTAGGGCATTTTATCTAACGTTTCTTCCTTTGAGTACTGAGCGTCTTTCACCTCCCAGGTCTCTGGTACATTCTGGAGTGTCTCCCCACCTCCTACCTCCTGAGGCTGCCTGTTTCCATTCTTTCTGCTGGCCTTCAGGGATTCAGTCCTTTTTCCCCACCGAATACCTGATCATGTTCCCCTCTCAGCCTCACCCTGTCCCATTTTCCATCCAGGTTCATCCCCCCAGCCCCCACCCACTGTGTGATTGCTTTCTTCTCTCTCCCAAGTGGGATGGCTTGTTGATCTCTTTGAGTTTTGCAGACTGTATCTTGGGTATTCTGTACTTTTTTTTCTAATAATATTTATTATTGAGTACATACCATGCATATCCTTTTGGGGTCTGAATTATCTCACTCAGGATGATATTTCCTGGTTCCATCCATTTGCCTACAAAACTCAGGATGTCCTCGTTCTTAATAGCTGAGTAGTATTCCGTTGTGTGAATGGACCACATTTTCTGTATCTGTGCTTCTGTCACAGGACATCTGGGTTGTTTCCAGCTTCTGGCTATCAAAAACAAGGCTGCTATGAACATAGTGGAACAAGAGCCCTTATGACATGGTGGGGCATCTTTTGGGAATATTCTCAAGAGTGGTATAGCTGGATCTTCAGGTAGATCTATTTTCAGTTTTTTGAGGAACCTCCAGGTTGATTTCCAGAGTGGTTGTGCCAGTTGGCAATCCCACCAGAAATGGAGGAGTGTTCCCCTTTCTCCACATTCTAGACAACAAGCGCAGTCACCTGAGGTTTTGACATTAGCCATTCTGATTGGTGTAAGGTGGAATCTCAGGGTCATTTTGATTTGCATTTCCCTGATCAGTAAGGACTTTGAACATTTCTTTAGGTGCTTCTCAGCCTTTGAGATTCCTCTGTTGTGAATTCTCTGTTTAGTTCTATGCCTCATTTTTTGATTGGGTTGTTTGGTTTTTCAGAGTTTAGCTTCTTGAGTTCTTTATATATTTTGGATATTAGCCCTCTAGCAGATGTGGGATTAGTGAAGTTTTTTCCCAATCTGTAGGTTGCCGATTTGTCCTATTGACTATGTCTTTTGTCTTACAAAAGCTTTCCAGTGTCATGAGGTCCTGTTTATCAATAGTTGGTCTTAGAACCTGAGCCATTGGTGTTCTGTCCAGGAAATTGTCTCCTATACCAATGAGTTCAAGGGTATTCCTCACTTTCTCTTCTATGAGATTTAGTGTATCCAGTTTTATTTTGAGGTCCTTGATCCACTTGGACTTGAGTTGCATGTTGAGTGATACATATGGATCTCTTTTCATTCCTCTACATGTAGACATCCAGTTAGTCCAGCACCATTTGTTGAATGCTTTCATTTTTCCATTGTATAGGTTTGGCATCTTTATAAAAAATCAAGTGATGATAGGTATATGGGTTTATTTTTGGGTCTTTGATTTGATTCCATTTGTCAATGTGTTCTTTTCTGTACCAACACCTTGCAATTTTTATTACTATTGCTCTGTAGTACAGCTTGAGTCAGGGATGGTAGGTTTTTTATTGTTCAGGATTGTGTTGGCTATCCTGAGATTTTTGTTTTCTATATAAAGTTGAGAATTGTTCTTTCAAGGTCTAAACATTTTCTTGGAATTTTGCTGGGGATAGCATTGAATTTGTAGATTGCTTTTGGTAAAATGATAATTTTCACAATGTTAATCCTACATATCGATGAGTATGAGAGATCTTTCCATCTTCTGATATCTTCTTTAATTTCTTTCTTTAGAACTTGGAGTTTTTGTCATACAGATCTTTCACTTGCTTGGTTAGAGTTACACAAGATACTTTATATTGTTTTGGCTTGGTCATTCTATTGTATCTTTTATGCCTGAGATTCTCTGTTCCATCTCCTATATTCTGTTGATGATGCTTGCATCTGTTATTCCTGTTCTTTTCCCTGGGTTTTCCATCCCCAGGATTTCCCCAGGTGTGTGTGTGTGTGTGTGTGTGTGTGTGTGTGTGTGTGTGTGTGTGTGTGTGTATGTGCATGTGTGTTCCTTCTTTGGATTCTGCTGGTGTGGGATTATTTATTGCCTGTGTTTTTGTGAATCTAATTAGCTTCCTTGTGAAGGAGTTTTATTTCTAGGACTTTCATTGGGACTGAACTTGTGGATATAGTTTAAATTTGATGTTGTCAAGAAGTATCTTGTTTTCCATTTATGGTGTCTGAAATGTTTGCTGAGTATAGTAGTCTGGGCTGGTATCTTTGGTCTCTTAGAGTCTGCAAGTCATCTGTCCAGGCCTTTCTGACTTTTACAGTCTCCTCTGAGAAATCAGGTGTAATTCTAATGCCTTTATGTGTTATTTGGTCTTTTCCCATTGCAGCTTTTAATATTCTTTGTTCTGTGTGTTTAGTGTTTTGATTATTATATGAAATGGGCACTTTCTTTCATAGTCTAATATACATGGTGTTTTGTAAGCTTCTTGTACATTTATATGCATGTCCTTCTTTAGTGTAGGAAAATTTATTTATATGATTTTATTGAAAATATTTTCTGAGTCTTTGATATATGTTTCTTCTCCTTCTTCTATTCCTATGATTCTTGGTTTTTGTCTTTTCATAGTGTCCCAGATTTCTTGGATATTTGTATCAGAAAGATTTTTAGATTTAATACATTCTTTGACAGATATATCCATGCCTTCTCTCATATCTATGCCTGAGATTCTCTCTTCTATCTTTTGTATTCTGTTGGTGAAGCTTGCCTCTGTAGTTTCTATTCACATTCCTAAATTTTTCATTTCTAGGATTCCCTCAGCTTGTGTTTTCATTACTTCTATTTCTATTTTCGGGTCTGAACAATTTCATTTTTTTTCCTTCCACATTTGTTTGTTTGTTCTTGGTTTTCTGTAAGGAGTTTATTAGTTTCCTCCAACTCTTTGTGTTTTCCTGACTTTCTTTGAGAGATTTCTTCATTTCCTCCAATTGTTTGTTTGAATTTTTCAAAAAGGATTTATTCATTTCCTCTTTAAGGAGTTCTATTTCTTTAATATAGTTGGTTTTGAGGACTTTTTCTTGTGATTCAGCTATGTTGTAATATTTAGGACCCGCTGTGGTAGGATAGCTGAACTCTGGTAGAGACATATTGCCCTGGCTTGTGTTCCTTGATTGTGTTCTTATGCAGGCATCTAGGCATCTGGATTTATGGTGATTATAGATCTAGGTGCTGATTTCTGGGTTTGTCTTTGCTGGATGAAAGTTTCCTGTCTGGCTTTTCAGAGAGTGTCTTGGCTGAGTGTTACCTGTTTTATTTCTCTGTTCAGCTGGTGTGTTTAAGAGGAATGCTTGCTTATGTTGGAGGCTGGGGAAGGAGGGGAAAATGGTGTGAGAAATCTATAGGTGTGGATGGGGGAGGGGCAGGGATGCTGTTCCTGATTTTCTGTTCCAGTGCAAGGGTGACCCTAAGAATTGGATCTGGAGTAACATAAAATTGGAAGGCAGCAGGTGGCCTACCAGGTCTTCTGGCAGGCATTGCCTGTGGTTGGGCAGGGGTATCTGCCTGTGTTGGGAGCTGGGACACAGAGATAAGGCGAAAGAAAAGGGCATGGGGAGGGGATGGTCTGAGGGAACCATAGAAGGCTTGAAGATAGGGAGGAAAAGCTGCAGTTGGTGTTCTGAGTGATCCTGAGAATTGGGTCTGGAGTTTGAGTGAAGAATTGAATGATGTACTGTATTGAATCTTATCTTAGTTACTTCCCATCACTGTCACAAAGTATTCCTGCCGAAACAACTTAAGAAAGAAGGGTTTATTTTGGCTCTCAGTTTTAGAGTATCACTTTGGTAACTCATAGTGGTAGGAGCTTAGGGCAACTGGTCACATTGTATCTGCAGTCAGGAAGCAGAGACTGAGGAATGTCTGTGCTCTTCTCACTTTCCCCTCTTCAGATGGCCTAGGACTTAAACTGAGAGAATGATGCCTCTCACATTTAGGCTGTGTCTTCCCACTCAGTTAACCTAATCAACAGAGTCTCCCACAAGTATGGACAAAGGATAAATAGTCCCTCACAGGTATGGCTTTAACTTGTTTTCTTAAATGATTCTGGGTCCTGTTACTTTGACAATGGACACAAGCCATCACCATTCTGATGTGTTCTCAGAACTATATCTTAGTTATTGTGTGATGCTGTAACCATAGAGTGAGCAATTTATCAATTAGTTTATTTGGCTTACAGTTCTCCAAACTGGAAGGTCCTGGGTTAAGGGACCAAAGCTGGTGGCACTTTCCAGATGTGTTACATGGTGGAGGTATATTGCAGTGAAAACTGCATGTGAGGCAAGGAAAGGAGAAACCTCATTCTTTTGTTAGGACCCACTACCTGTACCCAACAATAATGATGTTAAACTCCTCTTGAAGTTCCCACCTCTCAGCAGTGGTGCATCCACAAGTAAACTTTCAATAAATGAAAACAACAGAGGTCATATTTGAGCCATAGCAGTTGCTTGTAATGTTTTAAAGTTAAATCATTTAGTTTTTGCATTCCAATGATTATTGGGTAAATGAATAACTGGTGATTGGTATTGTGAAGATGTGATGAAAAAACAGATACAACCACCTGTGAGCGGCTCAAAATCTAGTGCTCTATGAACCTGATATATTCCTAACTGACTTAATACAGCAATCGATTGGAAAGGCACAGTAGGGGTTCTTCCTGAGAAGTTGAAGGAGTCTTTCAGGAACTGAGCTATGCTCTAAGAGGTTTATACTCTGCAGAACCCACAGGACAGACAAGCAGTGAGAGGGGAGAATGAGCAGGGTGTCTCAGGAACTGCTTTGAGCAAAGGTCAACAGAAATGAAGTGCTAAAACCAAGAACACTCAGGGAATAGAAATGCCAGAAGAAGCTCACAGTCAAAGGTAAATGACATGTTCGAGATCCTAAAAGAAGTTACAGGGCTAGAGATGAAAGCTGGGCTCCTTTAGAAGTCATAAATGAACAAGTCTGAGTCTGTATTAAACTGATGAGAAAGCATTCTGTGGCGATAGTGGAGGGAAATGGTTCCTCACACTCTCCTCATAGCTGATATAAGCAATAATCTAATGGCCATCACCCAAAGATGCCCTCAATTCCATTAACCACACATTTATATTGAATTATACTTTGTGGTATTTTTAGATATGAAAGCTCCTCCATTATCAAATCAGGAAATGTGTCCTTATGCTACAACTTCATATCAGAGCTGCCCCACAATCACCCTTAATAAGCATTAAATCCATTACCTCAATTTGCAAAGATCACCAAGAGCTTCCTCATAAATCATGTTCATGTTGGGAGCCAGGTGGCCTGCAATCTATAGGAGCCCTAGGAAGAAGTGATGAGCAAAAGATCGCAAGGCTCACACACCCAAGAAGCCACTGCAGGTGACTTCAGTGAGAGGGAATCTGGAGGAAACTGGATGATAAACAGAAAACCCCACCATACATAACTTGAGGAATCTCACTTCCACTAGCTATGTCTTACTTATTTTCTCATTGCTGCTTTTCTGTTCAAACCTTCTCTATTACATTTGCAATGAATTTATAGTCAATCGGGGAAAATGAAGTTTATTCTGATTTGCAATCAATCTTGGAGGCTGAAGCTTACTCAGGATTGAGGACTTCTAGAAAGGCCATGGTTTCTTCTATAAAACCTGTGCTCTACCCTTGGAGGCAGCAAATCAGGTGATTTTAAGTTGAGATTAAATACAGGGAACACATAACAGATAATTAAGGCATTATAGAAATCATAATACATTGCAGCCATTGACATTTATCAAATGCCTCCGGATTCTTTTTTTCAAATATTTTTATTACATATTTTCCTCAATTACATTTCCAATGCTATCCCAAAAGTCCCCCATAACCTTCCCCCTATGTCCCTACCCACCCATTCCCATTTTTTTGGCCCTGGCGTTACCCTGTACTGGGGCATATACAGTTTGCATGTCCAATGGGCCTCTCTTTCCAGTGATGGCCGACTAGGCCATCTTTTGATACATATGCAGGTAGAGTCAAGAGCTCCGGGGTACTGGTTAGTTCATAATGTTGTTCCACCTATAGGGTTGCAGATCCCTTTAGCTCCTTGGGTACTTTCTCTAGCTCCTCCATTGGGAGCCTGTGATCCATCCAATAGCTGACTGTGAGCATCCACTTCTGTGTTTGCTAGGCCCCGGCATAGTCCCACAAGAGATAGCTACATTTGGGTCCTTTCAACAAAATCTTGCTAGTGTATGCAATGGTGTCAGCGATTGGAAGCTGATTATGGGATAGATCCCTGGATATAGCAGTCTCTAGATGGTCCATCCTTTCGTCTCAGCTCCAAACTTTGTCTCTGTAACTCCTTCCATGGGTGTTTTGTTCCCAATTCTAAGGAGGGGCATAGTGTCCACACTTCAGTTTTCGTTCTTCTTGAGTTTCATGTGTTTAGCAAATTGTATCTTATATCTTGGGTATCCTAGGTTTTGGGCTAATATCCACTTATCAGTGAGTACATATTGTGTGAGTTCCTTTGTGAATGTGTTACCTCACTCAGGATGGTGCCGTCCAGGTCCATCCATTTGGCTAGGAATTTCATAAATTCATTCTTTTTAATAGCTGAGTAGTACTCCATTGTGTAAAAGTACCACATTTTCTGTATCCCTTCCTCTGTTGAGGGGCATCTGGGTTCTTTCCAGCTTCTGGCTATTATAAATAAGGCTGCTATGAACATAGTGGAGCATGTGTCCTTCTTACCGGTTGGACATCTTCTGGATATATGCCCAGGAGAGGTATTGCTGGATCCTCCGGTAGTACTATGTCCAATTTTTCTGAGGAACCTCCAGACTGATTTCCAGAGTGGTTGTACAAGCCTGCAATCCCACCAACAATGGAGGAGTGTTCCTCTTTCTCCACATCCTCGCCAGCATCTGCTGTCACCTGAATTTTTGATCTTAGCCATTCTGACTGGTGTGAGGTGGAATCTCAGGGTTGTTTTGATTTACATTTCCCTGATGATTAAGGATGTTGAACATTTTTTCAGGTGCTTCTCTGCCATTCAGTATTCCTCAGGTGAGAATTCTTTGTTCAGTTCTGAGCCCCATTTTTTAATGGGGTTATTTGATTTTCTGGAGTCCACCTTCTTGAGTTCTTTATATATAAGTTGGATATTAGTCCCCTATCTGATTTAGGATAGGTAAAGATTCTTTCCCAATCTGTTGGTGGTCTTTTTGTCTTATTGACGGTGTCTCTTGCCTTGCAGAAGCTTTGGAGTTTCATGAGGTCCCATTTGTCAATTCTCGATCTTACAGCGCAAGCCATTGCTGTTCTATTCAGGATTTTTTCCCCTGTGCCCATATCTTCAAGGCTTCTCCCCACTTTCTCCTCTATAAGTTTCAGTGTCTCTGGTTTTATGTGAAGTTCCTTGATCCACTTAGATTTGACCTTAGTACAAGGAGATAGGAATAGATTGATTCGCATTCTTCTACATGATAACAACCAGGTGTGCCAGCACCAATTGTTGAAAATGCTGTCTTTCCAAAGTTTGGAGCTGAGATGAAAGGATGGACCATGTAGAGACTGCCATATCCAGGGATCTACCCCATAATCAGCATCCAAACGCTGACACCATTGCATACACTAGCAAGATTTTATCGAAAGGACCCAGATGCAGCTGTCTCTTGTGAGACTATGCCAGGGCCTAGCAAACACAGAAGTGGATGCTCACAGTCAGCTAATGGATGGATCACAGGGCTCCCAATGGAGGAGCTAGAGAAAGTACCCAAGGAGCTAAAGGGATCTGCAACTCTATAGGTGAAACAACATTATGAACTAACCAGTACCCCGGAGCTCTTGACTCTAGCTGCATATGTATCAAAAGATGGCCTAGTCGGCCATCACTGGAAAGAGAGGCCCATTGGACATGCAAACTGTATATGCCCCAGTACAGGGGAACGCCAGGCCCAAAAAGGGGAATGGGTGGGTAGGGGAGTGGGGGTGGGTGGGTATGGGGGACTTTTGGTATAGCATTGGAAATGTAAATGAGCTAAATACCTAATAAAAAAAAGGAAAAAAAAAAAAGAAAAAAAAAAAAAGAAAATGCTGTCTTTCTTCCACTGGATGGTTTTAGCTCCCTTGTCGAAGATCAAGTGACCATAGGTGTGTGGGTTCATTTCTGGGTCTTCAATTTTATTCCATTGGTCTACTTGTCTGTCATTATACCAGTACCATGCAGTTTTTATCACAATTGCTCTGTAGTAAAGCTTTAGGTCAGGCATGGTGATTCCACCAGAGGTTTTTTTTATCCTTGAGAAGAATTTTTGCTATCCTAGGTTTTTTGTTATTCCAGATGAATTTGAAGATTGCTCTTTCTAATTCGTTGAAGAATTGAGTTGGAATTTTGATGGGGATTGCATTGAATCTGTAGATTGCTTTTGGCAAGATAGCCATTTTTACAATGTTGATCCTGCCAATCCATGAGCATGGGAGATCTTTCCACCTTCTAAGATCTTCTTTAATTTCTTTCTTCAGAGATCTGAAGTTCTTATCATACAGATCTTTCACTTCCTTAGTTAGAGTCACGCCAAGGTATTTTATATTATTTGTGACTATTGAGAAGGGTGTTGTTTCCCTAATTTCTTTCTCAGCCTGTTTATTCTTTGTGTAGAGAAAGGCCATTGACTTGTTTGAGTTAATTTTATATCCAGCTACTTCACTGAAGCTGTTTATCAGGTTTAGGAGTTCTCTGGTGGAATTTTCAGGGTCACTTATATATACTATCTTATCATCTGCAAAAAGTGATATTTTGACTTCCTCTTTTCCAATTTGTATCCCCTTGATCTCCTTTTGTTGTCGAATTGCTCTGGCTAATACTTCAAGTACTATGTTGAATAGGTAGGGAGAAAGTGGGCAGCCTTGTCTAGTCCCTGATTTTAGTGGGATTGCTTCCAGCCTCTCTCCATTTACTTTGATGTTACCTACTGGTTTGCTGTAGATTGCTTTTATCATGTTTAGGTATGGGCCTTGAATTCCTGATCTTTCCAAGACTTTTATCATGAATGGGTGTTGGATCTTGTCAAATGCTTTTTCTGCATCTAACGAGATGATCATGTGGTTTTTGTCTTTGAATTTGTTTATATAATGGATGTCATTGATGGATTTTCGTATATTAAACCATCCCTGCATCCCTGGAATAAAACCTACTTGGTCAGGATGGATGATTCTTGGATTCGTTTAGCGAGAATTTTATTGAGGATTTTTGCATCGATATTCATAAGAGAAATTGGTCTGAAGTTCTCTATCTTTGTTGGATCTTTCTGTGGTTTAGGTATCAGAGTAATTGTGGCTTCATAATATGAGTTGGGTAGAGTACCTTCTACTTCTATTTTGTGAAATAATTTGTGCAGAACTGGAATTAGATCTTCTTTGAAGTTCTGATAGAACTCTGCACTAAACCTGTCTGGTCCTGGGCTTTTTTTGGCTGGGAGACTATTAATAACTGCTTCTATTTCTTTAGGGGATATGTGACTGTTTAGATCGTTAACTTGATCCTGATTTAACTTTGGTACCTGGTATCTGTCCAGAAATTTGTCCATTTCGTCCAGGTTTCCAGTTTTGTTGAGTATAGCCTTTTGTAGAAGGATCTGATGGTGTTTTGGATTTTTTCAGGATGTGTTGTTATGTCTCCCTTTTCATTTCTGATTTTGTTAATTAATGCCTCTGGATTCTACAGACACTGTTCAGGTATATTGGATGCATCTTTGAGCAAACAAGTCCTGTCATCAAGATGACATTGAAGAAAGATAATCCGTGCAGCAAGCTTTAACTAAAACTGAGTGTTGTGGCCTTGGCCTCAGGATCACCCATTAGTACAGTTTTTCTCAAACAGAAAACTGCAAAACATTGCCTGGGGAACATTGCAGGGACTGACTTAGTAGATATAGATAATGTCCAAACTCCAGCCTGCACAATCTATAGGTGTAGTGCATGTTTAATATGGTTAAAACGCATGACTTTTATAGTCTCTATTTGATTTCTAGAAAAGCCAATGAGGATAATTTTGTTCAAAAAGAATGGAGAAAAGAATATTTTAATCAAGTGAACTTTTAAAAAATGTGTAGTAGTGCGTTCTTTTCTGAGGTTCATAATACAAATTACCATGTAAAAGATCTGAGAATTCCTTCAGTAAAATATACTTGAGCATTGTTCTATCCCTTTTGTTCTAAATGACAAGAAAACAGTCACCCCCTTCACTGTAGTATAACTACTGTCTAAAACCTCGTGTGAGGAGTCGTCCCCCCCACTCCACCCCCGTCCTTAGAACTCTTACTCTTCATGCACTGTGGGAGGCCAGAAGATGTTGGCAATCCTTGACCATAATAAACATAAAGATCTTGGCTTTCTTCTAAGCACAAGACAAGCCGAAAAGAAGAAAGCTTAACACAGCCATTGGGCCAAGATTTTACAGGAACCTGGAACCTTCAGAAGTGACTATCTGAGATCTGGGAAAGTTGTCTTTTTTTTTTTTTTTTATGCTTGCTTTTATATTAGATGATGAAGGAATGGCTGCACAGAAATGTTAATGGACAAGGAGCCAAGCTAGTAATCATGGAGATTGGGAAGCCAGAAAGGACTCCCTGTTCAGACCCTTATCTCGCTAGATCACATTGTTCCACATAGGTATTGGGGAAATTTTTCTAGAATGAAGTTCTTGAGAAGGAAGGGTTATGGGACAGAGTGAGCTTAGCATTTTAGTATTGTGTTCTCCGCCCTAGTTCAGGAAAGAGAAAGGCTGTTCTCTGTGATTTTCCTCGGGGACAAAGTAGGGCTGGAGGAAGATGGCTGGATGCTGCTTCAGAGATTCCATACTTGGGGGCTTATGTTTATGTTTTGAGCACCAACTGAACTACAGGACTCATATATATATATATATATATATATATATATATATATATACATATATATGTATGTATATATATTTCTTATTACATATTTTCTCATTTACATTTCCAATGCTATCCCAAAAGACCCCATACCCTCCCACCCACTTCCCTACCCACCCATTCCCAATTTTTTGGCCCTGGCGTTCCCCTGGGGCATATACAGTTTGCGTGTCCAATGGGCCTCTCTTTCCAGTGATGGCCGACTAGGCCATCTTTTGATACATATGCAGGTAGAGTCAAGAGCTCTGGGGTACTGGTTAGTTCATAATGTTGTTCCACCTATAGGGTTGCAGATCCCTTTAGCTCCTTGGGTACTTTCTCTAGCTCCTCCATCGGGAGCCCTGTGATCCATCCGATAGCTTACAGTGAGCATCCACTTCTGTATTTGCTAGGCCCCAGCATAGTCTCACATGAGACAGGTATATCAAAATCTTGCTAGTGTATGCAATGGTGTCAGCGTTTGGAAGCTGACTATGGGGTGGATCCCTGGATATGGCAGTCTCTAGATGGTCCATCCTTTCATCACAGCTCCAAACTTTGTCTCTGTAACTCCTTCCATGGGTGTTTTGTTCCCAATTCTTTTTTTTTTTTTTTTTTCATTTTTTTTTATTAGGTATTTAGCTCATTTACATTTCCAATGCTATACCAAAAGTCCCCCTTACCCACCCACCCCCACTCCCCTACCCACCCACTCCCCCCCTTTGGCCCTGGCGTTCCCCTGTACCGGGGCACACAAAGTCTGCGTGTCCAATGGGCCTCTCTTTCCAGTGATGGCCGACTAGGCCATCTTTTGATACATATGCAGCTAGAGTCAAGAGCTCAGGGGTACTGGTTAGTTCATAATGTTGTTCCACCTATAGGGTTGAAGTTCCCTTTAGCTCCTTGGGTACTTTCTCTAGCTCCTCCATTGGGAGCCCTGTGATCCATCCATTAGCTGACTGTGAGCATCCACTTCTGTGTTTGCTAGGCCCCGGCATAGTCTCACAAGAGACAGCTACATCTGGGTCCTTTCAGTAAAATCTTGCTAGTGTATGCAATGGTGTCAGCATTTGGAAGCTGATTATGGGGTGGATCCCTGGATATGGCAGTCTCTACATGGTCCATCCTTTCATCTCAGCTCCATACTTTGTTTCTGTAACTCCTTCCATGGGTGTTTTGTTCCCACTTCTAAGGAGGGGCATAGTGTCCACACTTCAGTCTTCATTTTTCTTGAGTTTCATGTGTTTAGGAAATTGTATCTTATATCGTGGGTATCCTAGGTTTTGGGCTAGTATCCACTTATCAGTGAGTACATATTGTGTGAGTTCCTTTGTGATTGTGTTACCTCACTCAGGATGATGCTCTCCAGGTCCATCCATTTGGCTAGGAATTTCATAAATTCATTCTTTTTAATAGCTGAGTAGTACTCCATTGTGTAGATGTACCACATTTTCTGTATCCATTCCTCTGTTGAGGGGCATCTGGGTTCTTTCCAGTTTCTGGCTATTATAAATAAGGCTGCTATGAACATAGTGGAGCATGTGTCCTTCTTACCAGTTGGGGCTTCTTCTGGATATATGCCCAGGAGAGGTATTGCTGGATCCTCCGGTAGTACTATGTCCAATTTTCTGAGGAACCGCCAGACTGATTTCCAGAGTGGTTGTACAAGCCTGCAATCCCACCAACAATGGAGGAGTGTTCCTCTTTCTCCACATCCTCGCCAGCATCTGCTGTCACCTGAATTTTTGATCTTAGCCATTCTCACTGGTGTGAGGTGGAATCTCAGGGTTGTTTTGATTTGCATTTCCCTGATGATTAAGGATGTTGAACATTTTTTCAGGTGCTTCTCTGCCATTCGGTATTCCTCAGGTGAGAATTCTTTGTTCAGTTCTGAGCCCCATTTTTTAAGGGGGTTATTTGATTTTCTGAGGTCCACCTTCTTGAGTTCTTTATATATGTTGGATATTAGTCCCCTATCTGATTTAGGATAGGTAAAGATCCTTTCCCAGTCTGTTGGTGGTCTTTTTGTCTTATAGACAGTGTCTTTTGCCTTGCAGAAACTTTGGAGTTTCATTAGGTCCCATTTGTCAATTCTCGATCTTACAGCACAAGCCATTGCTGTTCTGTTCAGGAATTTTTCCCCTGTGCCCATATCTTCAAGGCTTTTCCCCACTTTCTCCTCTATAAGTTTCAGTGTCTCTGGTTTTATGTGAAGTTCCTTGATCCACTTAGATTTGACCTTAGTACAAGGAGATAAGTATGGATCGATTCGCATTCTTCTACATGATAACAACCAGTTGTGCCAGCACCAATTGTTGAAAATGCTGTCTTTCTTCCACTGGATGGTTTTGGCTCCCTTGTCGAAGATCAAGTGACCATAGGTGTGTGGGTTCATTTCTGGGTCTTCAATTCTATTCCATTGGTCCACTTGTCTGTCTCTATACCAGTACCATGCAGTTTTTATCACAATTGCTCTGTAGTAAAGCTTTAGGTCAGGCATGGTGATTCCACCAGAGGTTCTTTTATCCTTGAGAAGAGTTTTTGCTATCCTCGGTTTTTTGTTATTCCAGATGAATTTGCAAATTGCTCCTTCTAATTCGTTGAAGAATTGAGTTGGAATTTTAATGGGGATTGCATTGAATCTGTAGATTGCTTTTGGCAAGATAGCCATTTTTACAATGTTGGTCCTGCCAATCCATGAGCATGGGAGATCTTTCCATCTTCTGAGATCTTCTTTAATTTCTTTCTTCAGGGACTTGAAGTTTTTATCATACAGATCTTTCACTTCCTTCGTTAGAGTCACGCCGAGATATTTTATATTATTTGTGGCTATTGAGAAGGGTGTTGTTTCCCTAATTTCTTTCTCAGCCTGTTTATTCTTTGTGTAGAGAAAGGCCATTGACTTGTTTGAGTTAATTTTATATCCAGCTACTTCACCGAAGCTGTTTATCAGGTTTAGGAGTTCTCTGTTGGAATTTTTAGGGTCACTTATATATACTATCATATCATCTGCAAAAAGTGATATTTTGACTTCCTCTTTTCCAATTTGTATCCCCTTGATCTCCTTTTGTTGTCGAATTGCTCTGGCTAATACTTCAAGTACTATGTTGAAAAGGTAGGGAGAAAGTGGGCAGCCTTGTCTAGTCCCTGATTTTAGTGGGATTGCTTCCAGCTTCTCTCCATTTACTTTGATGTTGGCTACTGGTTTGCTGTAGATTGCTTTTATCATGTTTAGGTATTGGCCTTGAATTCCTGATCTTTCCAGAACTTTTATCATGAATGGGTGTTGGATCTTGTCAAATGCTTTTTCTGCATCTAACGAGATGATCATGTGGTTTTTGTCTTTGAGTTTGTTTATATAATGGATTACATTGATGGATTTTCGTATATTAAACCATCCCTGCATCCCTGGAATAAAACCTACTTGGTCAGGATGGATGATTGCTTTAATGTGTTCTTGGATTCGGTTAGCGAGAATTTTATTAAGAATTTTTGCATCGATGTTCATAAGAGAAATTGGTCTGAAGTTCTCTATCTTTGTTGGATCTTTCTGTGGTTTAGGTATCAGAGTAATAGTGGCTTCATAAAATGAGTTGGGTAGAATACCTTCTACTTCTATCTTGTGAAAAAGTTTGTGCAGAACTGGAGTTAGATCTTCTTTGAAGGTCTGATAGAACTCTGCACTAAACCCGTCTGGTCCTGGGCTTTTTTTGGCTGGGAGACTATTAATAACTGCTTCTATTTCTTTAGGGGATATGGGACTGTTTAGAAGGTCAACTTGATCCTGATTCAACTTTGGTACCTGGTATCTGTCCAGAAATTTGTCCATTTCGTCCAGGTTTTTCCAGTTTTGTTGAGTATAGCCTTTTGTAGAAGGATCTGATTGTGTTTTGGATTTCTTCAGGATCTGTTGTTATGTCTCCCTTTTCATTTCTGATTTTGTTAATTAGGATTTTGTCCCTGTGCCCTTTAGTGAGTCTAGCTAAGGGTTTATCTATCTTGTTGATTTTCTCAAAGAACCAACTCCTCGTTTGGTTAATTCTTTGAATAGTTCTTCTTGTTTCCACTTGGTTGATTTCACCCCTGAGTTTGATTATTTCCTGCCGTCTACTCCTCTTGGGTGAATTTGCTTCCTTTTTTTCTAGAGCTTTTAGATGTGTTGTCAAGCTGCTAGTATGTGCTCTCTCCCGTTTTTTCTTGAAGGCACTCATAGCTATGAGTTTCCCTCTTAGAAATGCTTTCATTGTGTCCCAAAGGTTTGGGTACGTTGTGGCTTCATTTTCATTAAACTCTAAAAAGTCTTTAATTTCTTTCTTTATTCCTTCCTTGACCAAGGTATCATTGAGAAGAGTGTTGTTCAGTTTCCATGTGAATGTTGGCTTTCTGTTATTTATTTTGTTATTGAAGATCAGCCTTAGTGCATGGTGATCTGATAGGATACATGGGACAATTTCAATATTTTTGAATCTGTTGAGGCCTGATTTGTGACCTATTATGTGGTCAATTTTGGAGAAGGTACCATGAGGTGCTGAGAAGAAGGTATATCCTTTTGTTTTAGGATAAAATGTTCTGTAGATATCTGTCAGATCCATTTGTTTCATCACTTCTGTTAGTTTCAGTGTGTCCCTGTTTAGTTTCTGTTTCCATGATCTGTCCATTGGTGAAAGTGGTGTGTTGAAGTCTCCCACTATTATTGTGTGAGGCGCAATGTGTGCTTTGAGCTTTACTAAAGTTTCTTTAGTGAATGTGGCTGCTCTTGTATTTGGAGCATAGATATTCAGAATTGAGAGTTCCTCTTGGAGGATTTTACCTTTGATGAGAATGAAGTGTCCCTCCTTGTCTTTTTTGATGACTTTGGGTTGGAAGTCAATCTTATCAGATATTAGGATGGCTACTCCTGCTTGTTTCTTCATACCATTTGCTTGGAAAATTGTTTTCCAGCCTTTCATTCTGAGGTAGTGTCTATCTTTTTCTCTGAGATGAGTTTCCTGTAAGCAGCAAAATGTTGGGTCTTGTTTGTGTAGCCAGTTTGTTAGTCTATGTCTTTTTATTGGTGAGTTGAGACCATTGATGTTAAGAGATATTAAGGAAAAGTAATTGTTGTTTCCTGTTATTTTAGTTGTTAAAGGTGGCATTCTGTTCTTGTGGCTGTCTTCTTTTAGGTTTGTTGAGGGATTACCTTCTTGTTTTTTCTAGGGCGTTGTTCCCGTTCTTGTATTGGTTTTTTTCTGTTATTATCCTTTGAAGGGCTGGATTCGTGGAGAGATAATGCGTGAATTTGGTTTTGTCGTGGAATACTTTGGTTTCTCCCTCTATGATAATTGAGAGTTTGGCTGGGTATAGTAGCCTGGGCTGCAGTTTGTGTTCTCTTAGTGTCTGTATAACATCTGTCCAGGCTCTTCTGGCTTTCATAGTCTCTGGTGAAAAATCTGGTGTAATTCTGATAGGCTTGCCTTTATATGTTACTTGACCTTTTTCCCTTACTGCTTTTAGTATTCTATCTTTATTTAGTGCATTTGATGTTCTGATTATTATGTGTCGGGAGGAATTTCTTTTCTGGTCCAGTCTATTTGGAGTTCTGTAGGCTTCTTGTATGTTCATATGCATCTCATTCTTTAGATTTGGGAAGTTTTCTTCAATAATTTTGTTGAAGATGTTTGCTGGACCTTTGAGTTGAAAATCTTCATTCTCATCCACTCCTATTATCCGTACGTTTGGTCTTCTTATTGTGTCCTGGATTTCCTGGATATTTTGAGTTAGGATCTTTTTGCACTTTCCATTTTCTTTGATTGTTGTGTCGATGTTCTCTATGGAATCTTCTGCACCTGAGATTCTCTCTTCCATCTCTTGTATTCTGTTGCTGATGCTCAAATCTATGGTTCCAGATTTCTTTCCTAGGGTTTCTATCTCTAGTGTTGCCTCGCTTTGAGTTTTCTTTATTGTGTCTACTTCCCTTTTTAGGTCTAGTATGGTTTTGTTCATTTCCATCACCTGTTTGTATGTTTTTTCCTCTTTTTCTGTAAGGACTTCTACCTGTTTGATTGTGTTTTCCTGTTTTTCTTTAAGGACTTGTAACTCTTTAGCAGTGTTCTCCTGTATTTCTTTAAGTGATTTATTAAAGTCCTTCTTGATGTCCTCTACCATCATCATGAGATATGCTTTTAAATCTAGGTCTAGGTTCTCAGGTGTGTTGGGGTTCCCTGGACTGGGCGAAGTGGGTGTGCTGGGTTCTGGTGATGGTGAGTGGTCTTGGTTCCTGTTAGTAAGATTCCTCCGTTTACCTTTCACCATCTGGTAATCTCTGGAGTTAGTAGTTATAGTTGACTCTGTTTAGAGATTGTTCTTCTGGTGATTCTGTTACCGTCTATCAGCAGACCTGGGAGACAGATTCTCTCCTCTGAGTTTCAGTGCTCAGAGCACTCTCTGCTGGCAAGCTCTCTTACAGGGAAGGTGCGCAGATATCTTGTATTTGGACCTCCTCCTGGCCGAAGAAGAAGGCCCAAAACAGGACCTTTCTCAGACAGTGTGTTGCTTTGGCAGTTCCCAGGTGGTACAGACTCTCACCTAAGCAGACTAAATTCCTAAGTTCCTTGGAGTCCCGGGACCAAGATGGCGACCGCTGCTGCTGTGGCTTAGGCCGCCTCCCCAGCCGGGTGGGCACCTGTCCTCCGGTCTGGAAGGTGGCCGGCTGTCCCTGGCCCACACAGGGTGCTGCCTCAGCGCCTCTGTGCTTCTGCCTGTTCCAGAAGCTGTCAGGTTCTCTGGCGCACCCTCTCACCTGTTCAGACTAATTTCCTAAGTTCGGCGGGTCTCGGACCAAGATGGCGACCGCTGCTGCTGTGGCTTAGGCCGCCTCCCCAGCCGGGCGGGCACCTGTCCTCCGGTCCGGACGGTGGCTGGCTGTCCCCGGCCCACAAAGGGTGCTGCCTCAGCGCCTCTGTGCTTCCGCCTGTTCCAGAAGCTGTCAGGTTCTCTGGCGCACCCTCTCACCTGTTCAGACTAATTTCCTAAGTTCGGCGGGTCCCGGACCAAGATGGCGACCGCTGCTGCTGTGGCTTAGGCCGCCTCCCCAGCTGGGTGGGCACCTGTCCTCCGGTCCGGAAGGTGGCCGGCTGTCCCCGGCCCACACAGGGTGCTGCCTCAGCGCCTCTGTGCTTCTGCCTGTTCCAGAAGCTGTCAGGTTCTCTGGCGCACCCTCTCACCTGTTCAGACTAATTTCCTAAGTTCGGCGGGTCCCGGACCAAGATGGCGACCGCTGCTGCTGTGGCTTAGGCCGCCTCCCCAGCCGGGCGGGCACCTGTCCTCCGGTCCGGATGGTGGCTGGCTGTCCCCGGCCCACAAAGGGTGCTGCCTCAGCGCCTCTGTGCTTCCGCCTGTTCCAGAAGCTGTCAGGTTCTCTGGCGCACCCTCTCACCTGTTCAGACTAATTTCCTAAGTTCGGCGGGTCCCGGACCAAGCTTGTTCCCAATTCTAAGAAGGGGCACAGTGTCCACAATTTGGTCTTCATTCTTCTTGAGTGTCATGTGTTTAGCATATTGTATCTTCTATCTTGGGTATCCTAGGTTTTGGGCTAATATCTACTTATCAGTGAGTACATATTGTGTGAGTTCCTTTGTGATTGGGTTACCTCACTCAGGATGATGCCCTCCAGGTCCATCCATTTGGCTAGGAATTTCATAAATTCATTCTTTTTAATAGCTGAGTAGTACTTTGAAACAATCCCACTAAAATCAGGGACTAAATAAGGCTGTCCACTCTCTCCATACCTATTCAACATTGTACTTGAAGTCCTAGCCAGAGCAATTCGACAACAAAAGGAGATCAAGGGGATACAAATTGGAAAAGAGGAAGTCAAAATATCACTTTTTGCAGATGATATGATAGTATATATAAGTGACCCTAAAAATTCCACCAGAGAACTCCTAAACCTGATAAACAGCTTCAGTGAAGTAGCTGGATATAAAATTAACTCAAACAAGTCAATGGCCTTTCTCTACACAAAGAATAAACAGGCTGAGAAAGAAATTAGGGAAACAACACCCTTCTCAATAGTCACAAATAATATAAAATATCTTGGTGTGACTCTAAGGAAGTGAAAGATCTGTATGATAAGAACTTCAGGTCTCTGAAGAAAGAAATTAAGGAAGATCTCAGAAGATGGAAAGATCTCCCATGCTCATGGATTGGCAGGATCAATATAGTAAAAATGGCTATCTTGCCAAAAGCAATCTACAGATTCAATGCAATCCCCATCAAAATTCCAACTCAATTCTTCAACGAATTAGAAAGAGCAATCTTCAAATTCATCTGGAATAACAAAAAACCTAGGATAGCAAAAATTCTTCTCAAGGATAAAAGAACCTCTGGTGGAATCACCATGCCTGACCTAAAGCTTTACTACAGAGCAATTGTGATAAAAACTGCATGGTACTGGTATAATGACAGACAAGTAGACCAATGGAATAAAATTGAAGACCCAGAAATGAACCCACACACCTATGGTCACTTGATCTTCAACAAGGGAGCTAAAACCATCCAGTGGAAGAAAGACTGCTTTTTCAACAAATGGTGCTGGCACAACTGGTTGTTAACATGTAGAAGAATGCGAATCGATCTATTCCTATCTCCTTGTACTAAGGTCAAATCTAAGTGGATCAAGGAACTTCACATAAAACCAGAGACACTGAAATTTATAGAGGAGAAAGTGGGGAGAAATCTTGAAGATATGGGCACAGGGGAAAAATTCCTGAATAGAACAGCAATGGCTTGCACTGTAAGATCAAGAATTGACAAATGGGACCTAATGAAACTCCAAAGCTTCTGCAAGGCAAGAGACACCGTCAATAAGACAAAAAGACCACCAACAGATTGGGAAAGGATCTTTACCTATCCTAAATCAGATAGGGGACTAATATCCAATATATATAAAAAACTCAAGAAGGTGGACTCCAGAAAATCAAATAACCCCATTAAAAAATGGGGCTCAGAACTGAACAAAGAATTCTCACCTGAGGAATACTGAATGGCAGAGAAGCACCTGAAAAAATGTTCAACATCCTTAATCATCAGGGAAATGTAAATCAAAACAACCCTGAGATTCCACCTCACACCAGTCAGAATGGCTAAGATCAAAAATTCAGGTGACAGCAGATGCTGGCGAGGATGTGGAGAAAGAGGAACACTCCTCCATTGTTGGTGGGATTGCAGGCTTGTACAACCACTCTGGAAATCAGTCTGGAGGTTCCTCAGAAAAATTGGACATAGTACTACCGGAGGATCCAGCAATACCTCTCCTGGGCATATATCCAGAAGATGTCCAACCGGTAAGAAGGACACATGCTCCACTATGTTCATAGCAGCCTTATTTATAATAGCCAGAAGCTGGAAAGAACCCAGATGCCCCTCAACAGAGGAAGGGATACAGAAAATGTGGTACTTTTACACAATGGAGTATTAGACTCTTTTTTAACTTAACTACTGTTTAGTAGTTGCTGGGCAGTGGTGGTGCTCGCCTTTAATTCTGGCACTTGGGAGGCATCGGCAGGTGGATTTCTGAGTTCGAGTCCAGTCTGGTCTACAAAGTGAGTTCCAGGTCAGCCAGGGCTATACAGAGAAACCCTGTCTTGGAAAATAACAAAAAACAAAAACAAACAAACAAACAAACAAACAACAAAAAAGGAAGACCTAGGGCTGACCATTTTATATTGAATAACCAGCTAGGGGCACATTCCTGAGAGATCAATTCTCTCTTAGCAGACATTAGTTGTCTGCAATTCTTTGTCTATGTGTAGTGTCCCTTGAGACTTCTCTTTTCTATGTAGCACCTCTGTTGGTGTTGTCATGATTCAGATTCTGTTTAGGCAGCCACATTGTTGTGGTATCATGGGTATAATAGCTTCCCTGTCATTTTTCAGAGACACAATAATCAGAGCAAAGTTTCTGGCTCTCTGGTCCTTACAATCTTTCTGCTACCTACTTCACAGTGCTTCCTGACTCTTAGGTGCAGGAGTTGTACTATAGATATTCTCACTGGGACCCGGAATTCCACAATATGAATTATGACTACTGTGGCATTTCTATAATGGCCTCTGCTTTCTGTGTTTTTTCCCCTAAAATCATATGCTCACAAGCAATACTAAGTGGATGGAGCAGGTTGTGTATATATACCACACACACACACACACACACACACACACACACACACATACACACACACACACACACACACATACACACATACACACACACCCCAATAATTTTCAATGTGAATGAAGCCTTCCATTTTAGCAGCAGTGTTGGGGGTATGGGAGGGGTTAGAGGGAGTAAAAGGAACTGGGGAATAATGAAAGTATATTGTCATTAGAAAAATTTAAAAGTTAAAAAAGTAAGGCTTAAAACCTGAATTATCCCTAGTTACATTAAAGTTGGTTATAGTTTATAATTTATGTAGTTTATATATTTTAAAACTAAATAAACTATTATTGACAAAACAAACCTTTTGAAAATTCTAGACCTATGGTGTTTACTGCCTTTTGTAGAAAGATACAGAAGAGAAGGGACATGAATATTAATATTTCAGGGAAAGTAAACACACAGTGAATGCAGATTGTTAGGAACAAGATAATTGTGGCAAATACCTCATGTAATTTTAAAACTCTTTATTTTCTTTCTTGTTTTAATCCTCACAATTTATTTTTCAAATTCCAAAGAAAAGTAGCAAAATGGTCTCCAGGATAATTAACTATTTAACTCTAGAGATGAGGAACTCTCTTGGAAAGAAAGAGTAACCAGGCTTGCAATAATCGACCATGTTGCACACTGTGTCGCTGTAAGGAATCTCTCTCACTCAGATTATTTGCACATGAACTTTCTAGCCTTGAGTTAATTTTAACTCTTTCTAATCAATGAGTTCTTCAAAAAGCCTTGTCCAGATGGATTCATTATATTACATATTGCGTGAGTTCTTTCTTGGGAAACTGTGGGCTATAGCTTCTTTCTTCCATGCAGCTCGGATTGAAAAATGTTCCTCTCATAGCTTCTAACCCAAATGCCTAGGAAGTTACCCCTTTGACCACATGCAGCCATGATCTGGCAGTGTCTTGGGACTGAGGTGGTGGTGGGGATATAGCTGTGGAGGGAAATTTGCCAGTGACTTTTGTGCCCTGTGACAAAATTCCTGGCTTCAACCACTTAATTATTTTGGCTCATGGATTCAGAGGGTTCAGCCCATGGTTACTTGGCTCTATGTACTTGGCCAAATGTCATGGTGGCATAAGTGTATAGTGGAGGGGAGATAGTCACTTTATAGCAGTTAGAGAGCAGATAAGAAAGGAGTCAGAAGTGATCAGGATTTTCACAAAGACTCCCTCTAACTGTCCCTCACATGAAATTCCTGGAGCCTCCATAAATAGTGCTATGTCTGGGATCTCAACTGTCACTTGGGTTTCTGTAAAGAATGACTCAGATTTACCATTGTGGGGAGGGGGAGGGAGACATGGATATCAGACCTCTTCTCTGTTCTGCATGTTCCAGACAAAGCTGGTCTCTGTAAAACCCTTGACTATGGGGAGAGTCTCACACAAAATGTAGTTTGTTGCTGGGCTTCCTCCCAAAGGCGAATTAAAGACCTGTCTTCAAAGTGTTGGTGTTTGGAGGTTGGTGGAACCTTTAAAACATAGGGCTGAAGGAGGGCTCTTGATAGTGTGGTCATGCCCTTAAAAGGGATGTGAGATGCCAGCACCCTCCTCTTCCTCTCTTAAGTGTCTGTGAATGAGGAGGGTCATTTTGCATCCCCAACCATATGTGTCCCTGTGCTCTCCTACATCATGGGGTTTCACAAAGCAACGAGACCAAACCACCAACCTTAAAGGCTCCAAAGCTATGAGCCAAACTAATTCTCACACTTTGTAAGTTGATTATCTCCAGTAGTTATTATGGTGGCATGAAACTGATTGACTTCAGGTTATAGATGAAAACATTTCCCTATCAAGAAGACATCATTTTTGTCCTTGTCCTTTGCCCTTGACTGGAGATAGGCCCTGAATTAACATGTATGTAAATCATGCCTAGTTGTCATCCCTTTGACTCACAGAAAGCAAGTACAATCTCAGGCTTCAATTGTCTGCAGTCTTGAGCCACTAGGATCAAAGCTTCTCTTTTCTCATACTTTTGAGAGACAATGAACATCACAGGTTTTCTTTTGAGGTCTTTCTCTTTAGTTAGCGTTCGAGCTATGGCTTTCAGTGAGACGTGAGGGCCATTTGTTGAGCTAACTGCTGCTTCTCACTCTGGGTTGCGTGTTCACTTTGCCTCTTTGACCCTTTGCATTTCTGTACTAGAAGAATATCCTGGCACAGTGGGTGCCTGTGCCCCTCTGAAGGATGGCTCTCTAAACCTGTTTACAAAGGTTGATGCATCACTGGATGAATAATTTCAATCACAGAATTGTGGAAGAATCAATCAACACAGTTTTATATTTTAAGCATGATTTTGTCTGAGTTTTCATACATAAAACCTTGAAAATTAAGAATTGTATGCAGTGGCTAACAGGCACAATCCATTGCCCCTCTTTCCAAACGTTGATTCTGAAGATAGCCTCCAAAAAAGTCACTTTGAAGGTGATTATCTTCAAAATATTCTACTTAATGATTACTTTGGGGTTTTGGGATTCAAAAAGGATTATAATCAGCCCCCTCTATCCATGATCCTCATCTTTTCTCCAAGGTCATAACCATCAGCAGAACTCATTATAAGAAAAAATTTCCAGGAATGTAATAGGAATTTGTGTTCAGATCAAGTAACAAGGACCTACAGTTCCTAGAAACTTATTCCTATATATTTTTGTCTGAAAGTGTGGACTCGTGGCTCCTTTTAGCAGCAAGGGGGCTTGGACAGTTGACTGTAGTCAGGGTAAATAAGAGTCTGCTAGATAGCTAAGGGTCAATGACAACATACCATTTGGACCACAATAAACATCAAGATGGAGTCACAGATGTGAAAAGACAGTAATGTTAGTGCATTACAGACAGGTGTAGGACCATACATAGGATATTAGATGAGTGGTTCCTGATAAACTCAAACAACAGAATGATTTCAGAGGAAGGAATGTCTGTAAAACATTGGGAGTTATCAAGGTAGGGTCTGTGTAATGGTGGTAGAGATGGGGAAAATAGTAGGTGGTTCAGATGGAATGAGAGTAGCATCTTAAATAGAAAAAAAAAGATCGAAAGACCAGAGGGCAGCCAATTACCTGTGACTGGAGAGATCTGCAGTTAGCCAAAGTACAGAGAATAAGTAACCACAAAGAGTTCTACTTGTTAACAGCTACAAAACAGCCTCTGCACTTACTACCCCTAGATCACCATGGAAAAAGGATGCTTGGATAGACTGTAAAAGCCAAAGGATTTGCTCTGTTGCTAGGTGATTTTCTAGACATGCCAGGGAAACTGCATCTATGAAATAAGATGGCTCCCCAAACAAGACCTGCATAATAATCACTTTACATGCACATCAATGGTGATGGGAGAAACTTCACAACACCCCACCTTTAGATCAAGACCTACAGGCAATTAAGGATTGCTGAGAGAGGAGAAAATCCGTTTTCTCTAGAGAGCAGGTCCATTGGTTATTCACTTCCAAGCAGTGTCCTTAAACATGTGTGCATATCAACCGCACTAAATGGATTCATTAGGTTCTCTCTCTGCTTCGCTCTGTCTCTTTGTCTCCCCCCTCTCTCTAACAGTATTTTTTTTTAATTTTAACACTTTTATACATGAATATACTGAGTTTTGAATTCCATCCAAAGAGATTTTGAGTTGAATAAAAACACCCCAGTATCCAGAGACAAAACTGAGTAATATCAGAGTAACACTACATGACTTATTTGGCCCTTGCCCATTTGATACAAGCTCTATGGTTATTTTAGAAGCGGGAGCCACAGTTGAGCAAATTATCTCACCAGTTTGGCCTCTGTACAAGCATGTGGGACATTTTATTGATTAATGACTGAAAGAGAGCTCTAGTCACTATGAGCAGTATCACTCCTGGAGAGATGGTACTGAGTTATCTAAGAAAGCAAGCTGAGTAAGCTGTTAAAGGCATGGATTAAGATTTCTCCATCATCTCTGCTTCAGTTCCTGTCTTCATATTCTTGCCTGGAGTTCCTGCCCTGACTTCTCTTGCTGATGGGATGTGACCCTAGACTTGTAAGCTGAAATAAGGCTTCTTCTCTTCAAGTTGCGTTTGGTCATGGTGTTTTACCACAACAATAGGAACTCAAGTGACTACAAAATACAGGTAGTTAACAACCAAGTTATGAGACTGTATTCTCATACTTTCTATATGGCAACTGAAAATTAAAGGTATTTGAAACCAAGGCTTTCCTGCTGTACAGACTGCACAACACTAGGCCTTTCATTACATGCTCGCATTCACATCGTTCCTACTAATGCTATGTCAATCACCATATAGTAGTTCAAACTTCTATGATACATTGGCTCTATTTATAAAAATGACATGTAATGAAATATCATTTTATAGGTTTTACTTTCAGAATAATCTTTGTAAATAGAATGACCATCCAGAGACTGCCCCACCTGGGGATCCATCCCATAAACAATCACCAAGCCCAGACACTATTGTGGATGCCAACAAGAGCTTGCTGACAGGAGCCAGATATAGCTGTCTCCTGAGAGGCTCTGCTAGTGCCTGACTAATACAGAAGTGGATGCTCACAATCATCCATTAGATGGAGCACAGGTTCCCCGATGAAGGAGCTAGAGAAAGTACCCAAGGAGCTGAAGGGGTTTGCAGCCCCATAGGAGGAACAACAATATGAACTAACTAGTACCCTCAGAGCTTCCTAGGACTAAACCACCAATCAAAGAAAACACATGGTGCGACTCATGGCTCTAGCTGCATATGTATCAGAGGATGGCCTAGTCGGTCATCAATGGGAGGAGAGGCCCTTGGTCCTGTGAAGGTTTTATGCCCCAGTATAGGGGGATGCCAGGGCCAGAAAGTGGGAGTGAGTGGGTTGGTGAGCAGGGAGACAGGGGAAGGGATAGGGAATTTTTGGATGGAACACTAGGAAATGGGATAACCTTTAAAATGTAAATAAATAAAATATATTTTAAAAAGGTAAATGGAAAATATTCTTAATATAAGACATCTTCATTTTAATTTGTCGTTGATATGTGAAACATAGGAGTTATACCTATCAGTGGATATTGCATAGTGCTCACTGTGTGAATGTATAACATAATATTTAATTCATGTTAATCTATGTACTAAAGTAGTTTTTATTTATCACAAATATTTTAAAACAGCTCCATTCAACTTCTTGAAATTTATAGACTGTAATTGTTACTTGTAGTCACTGAACTATATAGTAGTACCCAGGACCTATTGATTCCTCTAACTGTAACTTGATGCCCATTGATCAACATTCCTCTGTTCACTGTTCCTAGCCTCTGACAATCACCACTAGATCACCATTATGGTCTCAATGTTTACAACATTAGTTTTTTTTTAGATTTTCCTTATGAGTGAGATTATGTGATGTTTGAATTTCTATGCCTAACTTATAGTTAAAATAATGACTTCCACTCCATTTCAATCTATATTGTCTCAAGTGACAAGATCTCATTATTACATCTGAATAATGTTCTCTTTCATGAATGTACCACGTGTCTTTAGTTTTTCATAAGTTGGTAGATATAGGCTGTTCCGATAGCCTATTGACAACAGAAGTTTATGAGAGTGCAAGTGACTCTGACATGCTGATTTATTCCAACCACTGGATGGAATGTTATGTAAATATCGCTCAAATCTATTTGCTCAAAGATGCATTTGTTGGTTTTTTAGTCTGGGCAATCTATCCACTCTTAAGAGGAGAGCAAATGTCTCCAAGAATTATCAGAGTAGAAACTATTTTCCGATAGCTTTCAGAATTTGCCTTGTATATTTGGGGCTAAAATGGGGCCTAGACATTTAGACTTGCTATTTGCTCTTACTAAACTGATTGTTTTCTTTTTACATGGTGACTGTCCTTGTTTCTCTTTACTGCTTGAATTTAATATTTGTTTCTGTTGATGTTGGTATGGATGCTCTTTTTTTTTTTCCTTTCCGTTTGTGTGGAGTATCTAATCTCATTCTTTTATATTATATGGGTTTTTAAAGATGATATGAGTTTCTTGTAAGTAGCATATAGTTGAGTTTATGTTATTTATATATCTCTTGGGTAATTTGGTCAAAGATGCAGTTTAGCATCAATGTCTTTCTTAATTTTCTGTCTGTTCAAACATTTCTCTCTTGGGTTTATTTTCCTTCAAAACAATGAAAGTCTTGTTTTTTTTGTTTTTTTTTTTTTCTCTCTCTCTTAACGTGAGGTTTCGGCTGAGAACTCTTCTTCCCAATGACTGGAGATTCACTTGGTGTAATTTGTTTCTTTTATAAGATTTGGGCATTTTTTTCTTTATCTTTCATTTGTGAGAATTTGATTATAATACACTGGTTTAGATTCTGTTGAATCAAATTTTACTGATGGTCTTTGTCCTTCCTGCTTCTGGATATTTGTATTTGTGTGTATGTGTGTGTGTGTGTGTGTGTGTGTGTGTGTGTGTGTGTGTGTATGTGTGTGTGTGTGTGTGTGTGTGTGTGTGTGTATGTGTGTGTGTGTGTGTGTGTATTCGTGTGTTCATATGCTTGCCAGGGTGCATATTTAGACACTAAAAGACAACTATTATAATCAATTCTCTCCTTTGACCATGCTGGATTCCAGGGATCAAACTCAGGTCCTCAGCTTAGCAGCAGGCACCTTTAACCACTAAACTATTTGCCATGCCCCCATTCCAGGCTTTATATATGGAAGCTTGGGATCTCAATTCAGGTCTTCATGCTTATAGAGCAAGCATCTTACCTATGCATCCAGCCCAGATATTATTTATTTGAATATGTTTGCTCTTTCAGCACTATTATAAAATTCCTGTAAGATTTATCACCTTATTTTTCTCTTCTAACTGTATACTTTCAAATAGCCTATCCTTGAGTCCATTCATTTTTCTGTTTGCTACTGATGCTTTGGTCACATTAAAAGAAAACTTCCTTAGTGTATTGGTTAACTCAGGAATTCTTGTTTCCAAACATTGCTACCAACAATTCACTAACCCCTTTAGTTCGAGTATGGAGATGTTTCTCTGTGTTTCTTTGATGAACTTCTCAAATTCTGAGACATCTACCTGGTCATTCTCTGTTCTTGTACTTTTGGGGCTGGATGGAGCTGTGATATCCTGAAAGCTATTGGATGACATGCATCGCTGTTTGGGAATTGAAGGGTTAATGATCTGCTCCGGGTTTTCTAGTCTGGCTTTGAGACTGTCAGTTTAGAATGTCTGAGCACACTGTGTTTTTTTTTTTTCCTAACCTTGTAATCATGTGCACTGTTTCAGCCCTGAATGGTGGTTGGGTTCAGGTATGTAAGGGCAAGCAGCTCCCCGGTGTGTCCTATGTATTCTATTAGAACACTGTGCTCTCTACAACTCGTTACATTCTCTGCTCCTCAGTCTGACGCAGGCCCAGGCACTTTGCTATCAGTCTGCATTCAGACAAACTGTAATCTCTGCTCAGCTCTGAGGAAATTCTTCATAAATAGTCATCAAAGTTTCCATGTCATATCAGTGGCTTCCAAAGACATTACAATTCTGGGCACATAGTGGGCCAAGGCCATTATAAGACTTGATCAGACTAAGGCCCACACTTCTATGACTTTAAAAAAAAATAATTTAAAAAAAATTTTATTTGTTTAGTCTGAGTGCTCCGCTGCATATTCATCTTCAGGCCAGAAGAGGGCATCAGATCCCCTTATAGATAGTTGTGAGCCACCATGTGGTTGCTGGGAATTAAACTCAGGACCTCTGAAAGAGCAGCCTGTGTTCTTAGCTTCTGAGCCATCTCTCCAGCCCATGTATGATCTTCTTAGTGCTGAGGTACACTTGTGGTCCAAGACCACTGCTTTGAGACTCAGGTGATGCCAGATGAAGCATAGTTGAAAGAAGTTCTCCCCTTGGCTCTGCTGGGCACGTTCCATAGACTCCTTGCATAGGTAAACTCCGGGATAAAGTCCCATTAATTTCCCAATGTTAGATTTCATCAGCACAGCACTAGGTTTCGGAGCAACCAATGTCTTGTGCTTACAACCCTTAGCCCTCCAGAAAAAGAGTTCACATATTCTTGTGCTGTTTGAGGTTAGGGTCGTGCTGGTGAAGGCAGGGAGGAGGCCCCTCTCACTTGGAATCACGTAAATCTAGGTCAAGTCTGTTTCTCATTGATTAAGGACATAGGTGGTCAAGGAGGGTTACTAAGGTCCTTGTCACAGCCAGTAGTGGTGTGCTTTGAGATTCCAGTTTGTTTCCCTGATGTCAGAACTGTTCTTCAACCCATTTGTGGCCACGGGTTGGTGACATTTGTGTGCCAAAAGTCAAGGGTCTGTGATCGAGGTGGTTTAAATAGGAATGACCTTGTTGGAGTGGGTGTGACCTTATTGGAAAAAGTGTATCACTGTGGAGATAGACTTTAAGGGCTCAAGTTACATCCAGTGTGGCACATAGTCTTCTGATACCTGCAGATCAAGATGTAGAACTCTAAGCTCTGTCTCCAGCACCATGTCTGCCTGAGTGCTACCAGGCTACCTGCCAGGATGATAATGGACTAAACCTCTGAAACCATAAGCCAGCCCCAATAAATGTTTTTCTTTATGAGTTACCATGGTCATGGTGTCTCTTCACAGCAATAGAATCCCTAACTACGGCAGTGATAGACAAACTATTGGCTATAAAAGCTCATGCCAATCTCTATTAGACCTAAGTTTTACAATCAGGTGTATTAGAAGTCTAAAACTGATGTGGCTGAAATTCAGGCCTGCACATGTCTTCTCCAGATGTTGGAACTGGTCTAGCATCTCTATCTGAACTCTAATCTGTGTATAAGACCTCAACTTCTACCAGATGTTAAACCTGCAGCTGGCTTGACACTGCGTGCTGAATAAAAGCCCCATGCAAATTGATTAGCTAGTGGAGTGTGGATCCATGCTCTGTTTGCTACTTAGCCTAATGTAGTCCTGTGATTTAATCAAAATCTATTGTGCTGACAGTGGTTGTCATGGGCTTTGTCAAGCACTGGATTTTATTTTGGACTACCACTTGCTTTTAGATCTGAGGGCTGGACCTAATTCTCTCGTCTCCATCCTCTGGATGCTATCTTGGAGTCAAGGATACTGCTGCTGACATGGGCAAGTCTTCCTTCAAAGCATGTCTGTGTTTTGTTGTACACAAGGTGAGCATGGGAGTCGGTTGCTAGCTTCCTTAGCCCTCTTGCTAACGGACCAGTATATGGATAGCTGCTGAAGTCATGTCTATGAGGAGATAGCAGTAGCTAATACAATCAGTCCTTGTCATAAAACTGTGTAGAACCATGTCTAGACAAATGTCTGTCTTGCTTCCTTTCCCTGTCCTTAGTATCTACTGCCCACACTCCTTCTCCTCCCCTCGTTCTTTCTTTTACTTTTTCTTACAGCCCAATGCTTCATTTCCCCAAAGTGCTTTGTTCTTTACTCTTAATCATTGTTTGGCCCATACTTTTTTCCTTTGGGGATGCTTTGGGGATGCTTCAAAGAAAAAGAGAAATTCTGTTTGTACATCTGAGAACTCTGTATATTACGATGTCAAATATTACACACAAATATCTACAAGATGTTGAATCGCTGATAGTAATAAGTCAGCTTGTCACTTTTCTCCCTTTATGCTAGTCACCCCTTTGGTTAGTTGTCCTTGTCCTTGTCACTCAAAGGGGGAAGGAAATACCCCTAACGGCAAAGCCTACTTAGCGATCTTCTTATTGCAATATGGTTTAAAAATCAAAATAACTTATCCACATTCACCTACTATTGTATATGGATAGATTATATTGTTGGTGTCTTAAAAATACTCTTTTTTTTCTCGACTTGAAATCCAGTGCATTTTATGGACTCTGCTTATTTGAAGCTTCTATGACATCCTGAAGTGATAGAATTTTATGAATAAAAGGCCACCTGGCTCCCCAGAGTGTATGTTTTTTATTCCTGCCTATTTGAATGGGGCTTTTTTTCAGTCACAAGATACACCTAAAAATAGATTTGTAGTGAATAAGCCAGTGTGACCGTGTAAAGTGTGATGAATCTACCAGCACAGCTATGGAAAGTGCCAATTCTGTCTTTCAGGAGAGCCTTTTGAATCTTGTTTCTGCTTCTTTATCTTCCCTGTGTAAATTGGTCTAGGTCCCAAGGACCTGCCTGCATTTTCTTTCTTTTCTTTTCTTTTCTCTTCCTTCCTTCCTTCCTTTCTTTTTTCTTTCTTTCTTTCTTTCTTTCTTTCTTTCTTTCTTTCTTTCTTTCTTTCTTTCTTTCTTTCCTGTTTGGTCTTGGGACTAAAATATTGAAAGACAAGGTAACTAGTATTGCTGAATTTGGAGACTTTGTACAGTTATTCATTTCCTTCCAACAAGGAATAAATACCAACAATTCCCTGTTAGCAGAAGGCAGAGGGGCAGAAAGCAACTGGTAAATATAAGAAACTCTAGTTGTGAGAAGGGATTAAGTAGTATGTATTGCATTTGCTAGAGGACACTGCATAACGCACATTTCAGGTGTTCTAAGTGTATGAAACATATGGTTACTAGTAATTCTAGATGGCACCATGAAGGAGCCATATATATGTATATACATATACACATATACATATATATTATGTATGTAGAAAGAGAGAATATATGTATGTAGGATACATAGGTAGAATACTTATGTGGAATTAAGTATAAGAAGTATAGACATAGATTGACAGGTATATGCTGTATTGGAGTTAAGCTTTACAAAAGCATTACTATTGAAAACTTATTTCTAAGACAGTGATCAACATTTGGATAAATTCTGGACAAAATAGAGCCATTGAGTTTTAGAAAATTGATGCATATTAAATTTGTAGACTTTTAAAATTATGTTTCTATAAGAAATAAACATGTTCTAAAATAATGGTTGATCTGTATTGCATGACTAGTGGGTGTTTAAAAGCATGTGAACATGAGAAAGCACACACATGGAAGTTCCCATCTCACTGGAGGACAACTTCCTGTGTGGAACTTTCCATCACACTGCAGGAAATATAGTGTCTGGTATTAATTTTCTACACAGTGAGGAACAATACCTTGATCCTGTGGAAGATGGTATGGCAGTTAAAACATAGCTGCCAGGTTGCTGAGCAATTTCACAGTGAACGTTCACTCAGAAGAACTGAAAGCAAGCTGCTAAGAATGGTTTTGCCCTCATCTTCATGGCGTTATTGGTTACAGTTGACTTTGGAAGTTACTCAAGGCTCTACCAGTGGGTGGTTTAACAAGTGAAATGTGCTATCTAAGTGCAATCGCATATTGTCTAATCTTAAAATGTAGGGAAGTTGACACACACTACAACCAGATGGTCCCTGAGCACATTATCCTATAGAAAATAAGCCAGGTACTAACATAAAATCCATATGATTCCACTGATAAGGGGTGTAGAGGTTGTATCCTCAGAACCCATGTGGAAAAGTAATGGGAGTAGTCGTACTTCTGTAATCTTGACTCTGTGGAGGTAGAGACAGGAGGTTCCCTGGGGGCTTGCTGGTCTGCTAAGTTCAAGGCTCAGTATCAGACCCAATCTTTTAAAACAAGGTAGAGAGCAATTGAAGAAGACTTACGGCATCAACCCTCATCCTCTATTTGCATGTGCACTTAATCTCTGACACACACATAGCCCACACACGAACTTGTATATATGTACAAAGAATAAAACATTTTTACCAAATAAATACATCTGTTAGAATAAAATTAGATAAAATTAAAATACAAAACAAAAAAATACAAAACAACAATAAGCCATGCAGGTATCAAGGATAAGAAAATAAAGAAAAAGCAATGGACTGGCTAAATTTATACCAACTTGATACAAGGTAGGGTCATCTGGAAAGACTGAACCTCAATCTAGAAAGTCTTCCCATCACATTAGCCTGTAGGCAAAACTGTGGGATGCTTTCTTGATTAGGAGGACTAGTGCTGGAGAGATGGCTCAGACATTAAAAGCACTGGGTGCTTGCTCTTCCAGAGATCCTGAGTTCAATTTCCAGCAACAACATGGCTCACAACCATCTATAATGGGATCCTATCCCCTCTTCTGGGTGTCTGAAGACAGCTACACTGTACCCATATAAATGAAATAAATGAATCTTTAAAAAAAAACAAAACAAACAAAACAAACAAAAGGAGGGCCAGGCCATCGTGGGCGGTACCATCCTGGGAAGATAGGCCTGGAATATATAAGAAAGCAGGCTGAGCAATCCACGAAGCACTCACCAGAAAGCAATGTCTCTCCATTGTCTGTCTCAATTGCTACCCCAGGTTCCTGCTTGTGTTCTTACCCTGGTTTCCTTTCATGGTGGGCTATAACCTGTGTGCTGGATGGAATAAACCCTTTCCTTCCCAAGCTGTCTTTGGCTGTGGCCTTTATCACAATAATAAAATGTAAATTAGTCAGACATTGTTACCAGGATCACGTGGTGTTTCTGTGACATACTGGACCATGCTGTTTGAGAGAGGATTATGGCAAGAGTTTGGAATATTCAGCTTGAAGAGCCATTGATTACTAAAAGCTTGATGAGGTTTTCTGTGGAAGCATGGAAAATGCTGAGAGACATATTGGCTGGTTTGTGAACTTTCAAGGGGAAGTCTGACTCCCTTAAAGAGTTGATTAGGTTGTTTATAGCATGCATTTGAACTAAAAATGTCCAGTTTGGGTTAATTCAGAAAGAAGAGCCCACTGGGGTTAGCAAAAGGCCAGTACCTCAAGTGGAATTTTTGCTTTATTGGGACAATCAATGTGATTAGCTGAGTCTAAAACACGCGTAATGGTTAAGAAAAGAGCAGCACTGCTGATATGAAATCTTCCAAGAGTGTTTCCTTGGGGTCAGCACACAGAAGCTGAGGTACAGAAGGGGCAAAGATTACATTACATGCTGGCAGCCAAACTTGGAAACATGTAAGCTCTATGGGCTGCGCAGTCCTGGAACACGGGCCTGCCCTTCCCTGTGGGAAAGGCACAAGTTCCCCCTGCATCCTACTAACTTTAGAGCAGAACTCTTAAGCCTCAGGGAAGAAAACCAAATACAGTTTTCTCTGGGACACAGATGAAGGTTTGTGTCAGCTGGGGAAAAGAAGAATCAAGACAAAGCAAGATACCCAATATCACAAGGAAGGGTGGCCGAAGGCTTTTCTAGACTAATAACCATCAGGTAATCCTTTTGTTGGAGAAGGATAACCTCTTATGGGACATCTTATTGATAGATATATCTGGCTGCTCCGAAGGAAGTACACACAAGATCTTTAGAAATGCCACATATCAACAATGTAGTTATCCAGTGCTTACTTATGACAAGTAGGACTGTGGTGGTCTGCAGGAGACATCTCCCTTCCTCTTAGGCATTTGAAGACTTGGTCCCCAGGGGGTGGTGGTGCTGTTTGGGGAGGCTATACAGGTCTCCTCCTTGGAGGAAGTGTGTCATTGGATAGAGGACTTGAGAGTTTAAACACTGCTGGAAATTTGAGTTTTCTCTTTTTGTTTCCTGTTTTCAATTTGAGATGTGATCCCTCAGCTTTTTCTTCTTATTATCATGCCTGCTGCTTGCTGCCATGGCTTCCTGCCTTCACTTCTTCCTTCTACCTAGTTCTTTGCAAGCTACCTCTGTGGGTATCATAAAGGACACACACACACACACACACACACACACACACACACACACACACACACACTGGACAAACAAAAAGGTAGCTCATCCCTGAAGGAGGCTAATTCTCCTTCTCCCAGCAATCCTTAGTCCTAGAAATGGGCTCTGCAAACACTTCTACAGTCACTTTCACTTTCCTATTAACATCACCATTGCTCTGGTCTTGTTTAGACAGCCATTTCTGTTTCACTGCAGATTTCCTGGTGCTCTGGCTTTTCAAATCTTTCTGTTCCTTCTACCTTGGTGTTCCCTGAGTCATTGATTCAGGAGCTGTGGTGTAGATGTATCTGTTAGATCAGTTGTCTCCATATCTTGTAAAGAGCAGCTTCTTTGAGGACGCATGGTAGCTACTTACCTGTTAGTGTAAGGATAAGATGTAGAACACAGTAAGGAATTGTACTGGTAGAGCAAAGTGGTGACAGTAGATTCTTTTCTAAGGCCATGATCTCTCTAGCCCCCAGGAAGCTGGCTGTATTACCAGGCATGGTTCCCTTCCTGATGGGTGGACCTTAAGTCACAACTAGGCAGCTGTTGGTTGTCACTCTCATGTGAGTGCACCCTATGTATATCTTACTGTCCTGGCTCCCTGATGTTATAGCTTAGTAGGATTGTTTGTTTCCTTCCCTTGGCAGCTTGCATATTATTCTCTGGAACCATGAAAGCTAGACCACAGGAAAGAGGTCTTCAGGTCAGATCCACCGTTAATTGTCCCAGTCCTGTGCCCTAAGTATATAATGTCTTCAGTAATAGGGGTTTACCTTCAACCTCCAAGAGGCAACCAAGGCTATATCAATACTCACCATGGTTTTGTGAGTCGCTTGGACTACCATGATTAACCACTCATATCCTTATGTACATCAACAGGCAAGTTAGCCTTATTCAACATCTCCTTTCCTAAAAAGTTATAGTGCAAAAGGGTATTGTTCTGGCTTTTTAAAAGGAACTCAAGCAGTTCTTCTAATAGGAAACAAGCCACTGGCAGTCACAACAGTCTGTGGCCATTGTGCTTGCTGACTCTTTCTGTGTCTTAGGACATTGTTGCTGATCTTAGGTAAGCCATGTGTTAGTGTTTTTTTTTCTGTACTTCATTTGCCTGTAATACATAGTAACTGGTTCTCAAGGTTTCAATGGAACAGTCTCCTGTAATCATTGCTGTGTTTAGATGAATACTATGGTCTGTGGACCTTTTACTAGGAATTTCCAGGGGAGGGAAGTGGGTCAGATGGGCATGACATTTAGAAGCTGAAGACAAGTGAGAAATAGAAAAAAGGACCTAAGATTTAAGATGAACAGACACAGGGAAATCCTTCTGCATAGGCAATCTGCATCTGTAAGCATGCTTAGGTCTAAGCAAGCAAGAAAAAAAAAATCAAGCAAACACTCAAAGGCAAACCAGTGTGAAATACAAAACCCATACAAAAAAATAAATGAATTTTAAAACACTTAAGATTATGAGAAAATATTTTAAAGCAGAAACAAAGTAAAAATGATGAATCATTTTAAGACCCAGACTTTGGGAAAGCAACTTGAATTAAATTCAGTTGTTCTTATTTAAAAAAAAAATTAAAAGTTAAAAAAAAAAGACAAAGAAAATCAGATAATTTCCAGAGCTGTTATGGGAAAGCATTTGTAAAATATGTAAGTCAGTCATCAAAATTATAGAACCCAGCTGCATGCAAATCAACTTGAAGGTTTCGAGCTGAGAGCTTGAAATAAACAAAAATTTATAAAATATTTAAAACAAGTCTAACATGAAGAAATCCTGAACAGCAATTGCTGAAAGAAGAATTGGTGAAGTTGTTTTTAATCCCGTATAACATGGATTCCAAATACGGAAAACAAAGCACTAGCATCGAGATAACAGGAAAGAATTCTGTCATAATATGCTGGCTATGAGTTCTTTGTTAAAACGCAAAAGATCGGGCTGCTTTTTGCTTAAGCCACTAATTAAAAGTGATTAATTTGTTACATCAATTGAACTTCCAAGTAAAATCACGAAGACTTACATCAGACTTCTTCAGCATAATTATAGGTGTCTGGAGATAGTAGTGTGAAAATTTTAAAATGTAGAGCCGCACAAATATACTTGCCAGATAAAGGATTATTCAACAGTTAACAAATGATTTACTATTTATAAACATTAACTTAAGGAATTATGACAGAGAACATAAATGGGGACCAATTACTTAAGAGAAAAATAAATGAAATTTTGAAATTTTTGGGCCAAATATAGGAAATATAGGAAAGAAAAATAGAGAAGATTCTGACCAAAATAATATAGTAGAAATAAATACAAATATGTGTGTGATCAAATGGTATGTGGAGAATCAACTACTAATTCAAAGAAATAGTCTTAGATTTGAGGAAAAAACAAAGTAAAACAGCATATAGACATGTTATAAAAGTACACTTCAATTATAATAATCTAAACAAACAATAATATGTACCACATTTTTGGTAGAAATTTAAAATTCTGATTACATCTTAGATTTCTTAATATCCAGCTATAAATTTCACACAATTTTATTGATAAATATTTAATTTATAAATTAACCTTATGTCAACAACTGGCAAGATAATTCTAGAAAACTTAGACATAAAAATGCATGAATGAACTGAGTCTCCAAAACATACTGTTGACATAATACTGAACTCATCAGTTGCCTTAAGCTAGGACTCCTCCACTGTGATAAAAGAAAATGGAGGCTCAAGAAGATGCTTGGAAATTAGCCATGCAACTGATATTTGTAATAGGAGGTTGAAAGATGAAGATTTACAAAGAAATGTATAATAATCAGGAAAATAAGATCTGTGGGAATGTGAAGAAGATACAGAGGGTCAAGTTTAAGAATTCATTACCCAAATATTAAAAAATCCTCAAAGAGAAACCAGAGATTTGGAAAGTGATTCCATTACAAATCCAGTCCTTATAATTATAGAATTATAATGTCAGAAATGAAGAGACATAAGGACTAAACATGACCACGAGAAGTGCTTGAAATTCATGTATACAGAAAAGTTCCTAAATTTGCAAAGAAAACCAAAGAAAGTACACAAAGAAGTGAGCATCCCAAGGAAACCCCAGTCCCCCGGAGGGTGGGGGGACACCCATTTTCACAGGGCTGCCGATGAAAGTTCTGCAAGCACAAGTGAAAACTCAGTTTTCTTTTTCATATTCCTAATCAAGTATGAGAACAAAACTGAGAATTCAGGCAGGCCTCCTTGGAACTTTAAAAAAGGTTGTACTCAGAATTAATTAGGCAATGAACCAGAGCAGGTCACCAAGGTCAATGAAGGCAAAGTGCAGTTCAACACTTAGCTTAGAGGACAGATTCCAGAGAAGGACAACCTAAGGGCTCTGATGGGGGGCTGTGATGGGAGAGAGCACGTGCTCCCTCAGCGAGCTTGGCGTAGGTAATGTGATAAATCACAAGAGAGCAAAACAAACAGGAGAAAAATGTACATGAAAGAAACTAAAGAGGTAGCCATCTAAATTGCGGTAAGTTGCCCCATTCAGCAGAGCGTAAATGGGACTGATGAGTCTGAAGTTGGAGGCACCAGATGATGGCTCAGAGAGTGAAAGCATGCATCACAGAGCTTGAGGTCCCTGAGAACCACATGGTAGAGGGAGAGAAACCTTCTGACTATCAGACACATGCTGTGCTGTGCTCCTACCAATATATACACTTCAATACAAATGAATAGATAAATATTTTAAAAATGAGCTTGGACCAGGTATCCAGTGACCTATTTTGAAAGTCATCTTTGTGTTTCAACTTTTAGAATATTTTCATTTATAGGAAAGCCATGGAAAAAATATTATAGAACTGCATAAATGTTTTTAAAATGATACCATTTAAGCAATGGGAGCAATGGTATCACTTGGGACTTAGAAGACAGGGTCAGATGGATAATCATGTTATTAGATGGATAATTGTGCATAGATGGGTTCGATTTTTTTGTGTATTTCTCAGAACACTATTTAACCTTGTGTCTATCTTCTCTGAAAATACCTGTAGTTCAAAAGCTGTGCAAAATGACACCATCTTATCTTAACTACACAGTCTGTGCTCTAAAGTGAATTCAGAAGAAAGCCATAGTGGTCAATGGTTTACATAGAATAAGAAAGAATTGCAACAGACAAAATAACATCTAATGTATTAGATAAACATAACCAGGAGGTCAGAAAGATAAATGATAATAATAGAACATTTCAAGTCAGATAGAAATTAGAAGTAGTGCACAATACATTTAAAAACTTCAATTACATTAATTTGTTAATTACTTTGGAGGGCATGTGTACTGCAGCACATATGTGGAGATTAGAAGAGAATTTTCAGCAATCATTTCTATCCTTTTACAAGGTGGGTCCTTGGGAATTACTCAGGTCATCAGTGTTGGAGGCATGCCCTGCACTGAGAGGAGTGTTCTTTAATTCCAGTGAGAGATGATGTGGTTAGTTAACATTATTGGACAACTTACCAATAATAGTAATCAGGTTAGAGCCCTATCTAAAGCTATAAACAGAAAAATCCCAGTGGAAGTAAATGGCTAAGTATGTTTTAAAACCTTAATTATGTTAAAACAAAACATAAGAGTATCTTGGTAGCCTTGATGTAAAGAAATGTTTTTCAGGAAGCTGAAAAGTCAAAGCTTAGTGATCTATGAATCTGAGTGAACAGGCAGAAACACGGTCTGTGATGAATTGATAGTAAATGTGATTATTTCTCATTTGGAATTGGATTGCGGAGATACATATATATTTTTGTATATTTTTTTGTGAATTTTAAACTATCTTAGTATTTTTCAAAGAAAACAGAAAGAAAAAAGAAACAAAGAGTTTTATATTGAAGGACCTGTTTTCTGGATATTAGACATCGAAGAATTGAACAAAAGAAATCAGAAAACGTGAGTGGAAATTAGCTAGTTGAGTAACTCTCCTTCCTTTCCCGTGTAAGACTTTAGGTTTGTGGCAAATGCTCTATTAGATTTCAGGATTAGGGGATGGATGCAGCATGCTCAGGGATGCTAAACTCTGGAAAACCAGAGTAAAATCAGACATTTATGGTATTTATAACTCTAATAGTAAAATCTGGCAAAGATAACAAAAAGAAAACAGCTTATTAGTGTGAGGTGACTGAAGGCAGCACTGTAGGTTGTAAGGGTCAGTCAAACACCTATGCCAGGCAAAGATTTCTACATGTATTAAGATGGTAGGACAATTTTAAAATATGTCTTTAGTACCATCAGAAGACTGACCCAGAGAAATATTATATAATCCTCTTTATCAAGAGTTATTTGATATTATCCAGTATCTATTGCTTCATTGAACAATTATTCATTTAACAAACTCAGAGAACAATTCTAGGTGTACCACTAGCTAGGAATATAAACTATTGTACAGTGCTCCTCCTGTGTAGTAGGGAGTCTACAGTCTAGTGAGGAAAGAAACAGACTTAGAGTTTAAGGGCTGTGAGGGAATTAAAGATGCTAAGAGGCAGGTTTCAAGGGTCTTTTCTCTGCCTTTTGTATTTGGAAGGGTTGTTTGTTGGAAGAATAGAAGTTAGCCAGCAAAGCACTGGAGGGGTATTTGTGAGAAAATAAATAATATGGCTAAAAGCCTGAGTAGGGAGTGTCTAGATGCAATTTGCCTTGAAGGCAGGTCATGAGTTGGCTGATGGCTGGAGGTGGCACCATTGAAGGACTCAGCTGGTGGGTGGCCTCAGTTTTTTGCTTCAACAAGTTTGAGTGCTGATGAGAGAGTTCGTTTGTTGGAGGGCTCAATGGTGATGGGAGGTTGTTGAAAGATGAATGGATCATGGATGTGGGCTTAGTGATGGCCAATGAGGGAATGGACAGTCAGTGTGGCTGAAATTTACAACCAAAGCAACTTAAGAAGGGAAGATTTGTTTGGGTGAATGCTCTTAGAGGATTCCATTCATGGGCATTTGCATCCATGCATTTGGACAGAACACAGTATGTTGTGGAGCATGTGGTGGCAGACAGTTCTACACACCATAGCAGAAGCAGGCAAGCAGAGAGAGCAGGACCAAACATCAACAGCAAGGCCCACTCCTAGTGACTTGCTTCTGATAGCCAGGTCCCATCTCTTCAAGTTTCACACACATTCAAGACATGAGCCTGTGAGGCACATCACAGATTCAAACCAAAACAAAGATCTTGGAACCGATTGGATACCAAGAGGAAGGGTAACCTGGAAATGACAAGACCTCATAGGCTGGGGTGAAAAGCTTAACAAAAAAGCATTCAGTGCTGAATCATCATTTTCTTAAAATGATAGAAGTGTATGAACTTGTCAGATTGTTTACTTTTTAACTGGTGTATAAAGTTGTACATATTAATAAAACACAAAATCAACTTTAGATCCTCAGAGAAGGGGAGCACACACACACACACACACACACACACACACACACACACACACCTGTACCAACATGCCCTGGCAGGTCTCATCAGGACTAAGTACATGTTCTTCCACTGTGGTCAGATCAGGCAGCCCAGCTAGGGAAAAGGAATCCAAACAGTTGCAAGAGAGCCCAAGTCAGAGACTTCCCCTGTTCCGATTGTTATGGGGCCCACATGAAAACTAAGATCCATGCATGCTACATATGTGTAGGGGAGCCTAGCTCTAGTCCATACACGTTCTGTGGTTGGCATTTGGTCTCTGTGAACGCCGTGGGCCCAAGTTAGTTGGCTCTGTAAGTCTTCTTGTGGTATCCTTGACTCCTCTGGCTCTCTCTGTCCTATTCCTGACTCTTTTACAAGTCTCCCTGAGCTATTCCTAATGTTTGGCTGTGGGTCTCTGCATCTGTTTCTGCCCACTGCTGGATGAAGCCTCTCAGATGACAGTTATGCTAGGCTCCTGTATGCAAGCATAGTAGAGTATTATTAATAGTATCAAAGGTTGGTTCTCTCACCTGGGGTGGGTCTCAAGTTGGGCAAGTCATTGGTTGTCCATTCCTTTAATCTCTGGTCCATCTTTATCCCTGCATATCTTGAAGGCATACATGACACATTTTGGGTCAAAGAGAGGTGGGTACTTGAGGCTCCATATCCCCTGCTGATAGGAGTTTCAGCAATTTCACTTCCATGTTCTCCCAGGAGCCTCCTCTGTCCCAGGTCGCTGGCTTATCCCAAAAATGTTCCCCCCACCACCACCTATTTCCCTTCTTTCTCTCAGCCCTCTCACTCCTACTCTCATTTCCATCCATAACCTCTCATTCATAGAGTTATCTCTCTCCGTTCACTTCCGATGTCTATTTTATTTCTCCTGAGTGAGATTCAAACATCCTCCCTTGGACCCTCCTTGGTACTTAGCTTTTAGGAGTGTGTGGATTGTAGCATGATACTTTTTAGTTAACATCAGCTTAGAAGTGAATTCATGCCATGTGTGTCTTTCTGAGTATAGATTACCTCACTCAGAATATATTTTCATCCATTTGCCTGCAAATCTCACGATGATCTTGTTTTTAATAGCTGAGTAGTACTACATTGTATAAATGTACCACACTTTATCTATTACTCAGTTGAGGGACATCTGGGTTGTTTCTAATTTCTGTCTATTATAAATAGAGCTGCTATGAACATAATTGAACAAGTGTCCTTGTTGTATGATAGAGTATCTTTGGAGTATATATCCAATAGTAGTATAACTGGGTCTTGAGGTAGAACTCTTCCTAAATTTCTGAAAATCCTCCAGATTGATTTCTAGATTGGCTGTGCATGTTTGCACCTCAACCAGCAATGGAGGAGAGTTCATCTTGCTCCACATCCTTGACTGCATGAGTGAGCTGTCACTTGAGGTTTCTTTTTTTTTGTTGTTGTTGGTTTTGTTTTTGTTTTTGTTTTTTTGCCATTCTAACTGGTATAAGATGGAATCTCAGAGTAATTTTGATTTGCATGTCCCTGACGCCTAAGGATATTGAATATTTCTTTAAGTGTTTATTGGCCATTCGAGATTCCTCTGATGACAATTTTCTGTTTATCTCTGTACCTCATTTTTAATTGGGTTATTTGGTTTGTTCGTGTTTAGTTTCTTGAGTTCTTTACATAATTTGGATAATAACCCTCTGTCAGATGTAAGTTTAGTGAAGAACTTTTCCCATTCTGTAGGCTGTCATTTTGTTCTATTGATAGTGTCCCTTGCCTTACAGGAGCTTTTCAGGTTCATGGGGTCCCATTTATTAATTGCTGATATTAGTGCCTAAGCTGTTGGTGTTCTGTTCAGAAAGTTATCAAATGTAATGATGAATTCAAGGCTTTTCCACACTTTTTCTTGTATTACATTTTGTGTATATGACTTGATGTTGAGGCCTTTGATCCACTTGGGCTTGAGTTTTGTGCACAATGATAAATATGGACCTATTTCCATTCTTCTATCAAATATCCAGTTGGATAAACACCATTTTTTGATGATACTGTCTTTTCTCCAATGTATATTTCTGGCTTTTTTTTTTAACCAAAAAAATTAGGTGTCCATATGTCTGTGAATTTAATTTTAGGTCTTCAATTCAATTCCATTGACCAAGATGTATATTTTTATGCCATACAGTTTTTATTACTATATGCTATGCAGTTTTTATTACCATAGTTCTATAGTGCAATTTGAAATAAGGAATAGAAAGATCTCCAGCAGTTCTTATATTGTCTAGGATTGTTTTAGCTATTCTGGCTTTTTGTTGTTGTTGTTGTTGTTGTATTTCCTTATGAAGTTGAGAAGTTTTTTTTCAAAGTCTGTAAGAAATCTGTTGGTATTTTGATGGGGATTTCATTGAATATGTAGATTGCTTTTGGTAAGATGGTCATTTTTTACTATGTTAATCCTACCCATCCACGAGCATCCATCTTTCCATCTTCTTTCCATCCATCTTTTCATCTTCTGATATCTTCTTTAATTTCTTTCTTCAAAGACTTGAAATCTGCTCACAGAAATCCTTTTTTAAAAATCATACAAGTCTTTCATTTATTTGTTAAGAGTTATCCCAAAATATTTTTATAACATTTGTGGCCATTGTAAAACATGTTTTTCTGATTTTGTTCTCATTCCATTTGTCATTTGCATAGAGAAAGGCTACTGATTTTGTTTTAAGGTTGATTTTGTATCCAGTCACTTTTCTGAAAGTACTCATCAACTATATGAGTTCTCTGGTAGAATTTTGGGGTCACTTATGTATACTACAATATCATCTGTCAATAAAGATGCTTTGACTTCTTACCTTCCAATTTATATCCCCTTGTCTTCTTTAGTTGTCTAGCTAGAACATCAATTATTATATTGAATAGATACAGAGAGTTGGAAGCCTGGCCTTGTCCCTGATGTTAGTGGAATTGCTTTACGTTTCTATCAATTTAACTTGATGTAGGCTATCACTTGATATATATATTAAAGGATATTTGTTGTATTTAGGTATGAGCCTTGTATTCCTGATTTCTCCAAGACTTTAATCATGAAGGAGTTTGGTATTTTGCAAAGGTTTTTCAGCATCTAATGAAATGATCATGTGATTTGTTTTTAGTTTGTTTATATGATGGATTGCACTGATGCTTTCTCCCATCTATCAATAAAGTAATTAAAATTACTTATTTATTCACTTTATATGTCAGTATCAGCACCCTCTCCTTCTAGTACCCTCTCACATAGATCTTTCCCATATTTTCCCCTCCCCTTTTCCTCTGAGAAGGGTGAGCCCCCCTCCCTGCCCCCATATCATCCCCTGTGAGGAGCGGGTGTGGCTGCAATCCCAAAGGCGCCAGGGACTGCAGCTAAGTCGTATGACTTGCACCTGACTTCCTCATATAAACCACAAACATCTTGAGAGCTGCGCAGGTGTACCAGGATACCGGTGAATCCATTTTGATGGAGATATGCCCCTGCTGCCCTGATTAGCTGAAGCTGCGTGCCTGGTGAGGTGGCGTGGCCTGCTGTGCGTGGATGGGAACTGAGAGTATATAAGAGTGAGAGGCCCGGGTTAGAGGGAGGATTATTATTCGAGAGAGGATTATTATTATTGGGAGATATAAACAAGAAGAAACAGGACTGAATAAACGTGTGCAGAAGGATCCTGTTGCAGCGTCGTTCTTCCTGGCCAGTTGGGCGCACGCAAGAATCCCCACTGTTGCTCATCAAATCACTGCAGGACTAGGCACATCCTCTCCCACTGAGGCTACACAAGGTGGCCCAGTTAGAGGAACTAGATCCATAGGCAGCAAAAGACTCAGGGACAGCCCCCTCTCTAGTTGTCGGGGAGACCTACATGAAGACCAAGTTACGCTTCTGCTACATATGTGTGGGGTGCCTAGGTCCAACCCATGATCACGTTTTAGTTGATGGTTCAGTCTCTGGAAGTCCCAAGGATCCAGGTTGATTGACTCTGCTGGTCTTCCTATAGAGTCCCTGTCCTCTTTGTGTTCCTCCCCCCAGCTTTTCCACAAGACTCCATGAACAACATCTAATGTTTGGCTGTGGGTCTCTGCATCTGTTTCCATTGGATGCTGGGTAAAACCTCTCAGAGGACCTTTATGCTAGGTACCTGTTTTCAACTATAGCAGAGTATCATTAATAGTGTCAGGGATTGGTTCTTGCCCATAGAATGGGTTCTAATTTGTGCCTGTCATTGGTTGGCCATTTGCTCTTTCTCTGTCTCATCTTTGTCTCTGCATATCTTATAGGCAGAAAACATTTGGGATCTAAGGTGAGTGAGTGAGTTGCTGTCCTTTTTCTTCAACTGGGAGTCCTGCTTGGCTACAGAAAGTGGCCATTTTAGGATCTATATCCCTTACTGCTAGGAGTCTCAGCTAGAGTTGCCCCTATAGACACCCCGCAGTTTCCCTGTCCCAGGTCTCTGGCACTTTCTAGATCTCTCTCCTACAATTTCTGTTCTCTCTCCTCTGCCTACACTTAATCCACTCCACCCGTGTCTGTTGCTATGCCCCCCTTTTATTCCTGAATTTATTAATTTAGATAGTGTCTCTCTGCCTCTTAGTTAGTTGGCTAAGGGTTTGTCTACTTTGTTTATTTTTTTCAAAGAACCAACTCTTGGTTGCATTGATTCTTTGTATTGTTTCTTCCGTTTCAAATTTATTGACTTCAGCCATGAGTTTGATCATTTTCTGCCATCTACTCTTGTTGGATGTGTTTGCTTCTTTTTGCTTTAAAGCTTTCAGGTGTGCTGTGAATTTGTTGTTATGAGATCTTATCACTTTTTTAAATGAAAGTGTTTAGTGCTATATGAACGTTCCTCTTAGCACTGCTTTCATGTGTCCCACAAGTTTGGGTATGTTGTGCCTCATTTTCATTGAATTCTAGTGTGGGGAGCCGCCCTCACATTCGCCGTTACAAGATGGCGCTGACATCCTGTGTTCTAAATGGTAAACAAATAATCTGCGCATGTGCCAAGGGTAGTTCTCCACTCCATGTGCTCTGCCTTCCCCGTGACGACAACTCGGCCAATGGGCTGCAGCCAATCAGGGAGCGACACGTCCTAGGCGGAGGATAATTCTCCTTAAAAGGGATGGGGTTTCGCCATTCTCTCTCTTGCTCCTGAAGATGTAAGCAATGAAGCTTTTGCCGCAGAAGATTCCGGTTTGTTGCGTCTTTCCTGGCCGGTTGCGAACGCGTGTAAGATTCTAGAAAGTCTTTAATTTCTTCCTTTATTTCTTCTTTATCTCAGGAGTCATTGAGTAAAGAGTTGTATAGTTTCCATAGTTTGTAGACTTTATGTTGTATCTGTTGTTGTTGACATCCAGCTTTAATCAATGGTGATCTGATTAGATGTAAGAGGTTATTTCAAGAGGTTCTTCTTGTATCTGTTGAGGCTTGTTTTATGACCAATTATATGATTACAAATTCTGGACAACATTCATGAGGTGCTGAGAAAAATGTATATTCATTTGTTTGGGTAAAATGGTCTAAAAAATGTGTTAGGTCCATTTGAATCATACCTTCTGTAAGTTCCATTATTTCTCTAATGTTTAATTTCTGTCTCGATGGCTTGTCCATTGTTGAGAGTAGGATGTTGAGGTTTCTCACTACTACTGCATGGGGTTCAATGTGTGATTTAAGCTTTAATGGTGTTTCTTTTACTCTGAGGTAATGTCTATCTTTGTTGCTGAGAAATGTTTCTTGTATACAGCAGAATGATGAATCCTATGCATCCATTCTCTTTGCCTCTGTCATTTAGTTGGTGAATGGAGTTCATTTATGTTGAGAGATAGTGATTACTAATGATTATTAATTCCTGTTGTTTTGATATTGTGGCAGGTGTGTGTGTGTGTGTGTGTGTGTGTGTGTGTGTGTGTGTGTGTTTCTCTTCTTTTGGTTTTAATGCTGAGAAATTCTTTATTTCTTGTATTTTCTTGGGTGTAGTTATCTTCTTTGGATTGGAGTTTTCCTTCTAGTATCTTCTGTAGGGCTGGCTGGGTGGAAAGATATTGTTTACATTTGGTTTGGTCATAGTGTATATTAGTTTCTTCTTCATCTATGGTGACTGAAAGATTTTCTGGGTATGTAAGTCTGGTCTTACATTTATGGTCTCTTAGGGTATCTAGTGTACTTTCCCTTGACCTTCTAGAGTTTAGAGTCTTTGTTGAAAAGTCAGGTATAATTCTAATAGGTCTGCCTTTATATGTTACTTGACCCCTTTCCATTGCAGATTTTAATATTTTTTGTTGTTTTGTACATTTAGTGTTTTTATTATCATGTAATGGATGGGTGGTTATTTTCTGGTCCAATCTGAATAGTGTGCTGTAAGCTTCTTGTATGTTTGTAAGCATCTCATTCTTTATGTTGGGGAAATTTTCTTCTTTGATTTTGTTGAAGATGTTTTCTGGGCCTTTGAGCTGAGAATATTTTGCTTCTTCTATTCCCATTATTCTTAGGTTTGGTCTTTTAATAGTGTCCTAAATTTCCTAGATGTTTTATGTCATGAACTTTTTTGATTTTGCATTTTTCGACTGATTTATTAATTTCTTCAATTGTATCTTTTATGCCTGAGAGTCTATCTTCCATCTCTTACATTCTGTTGGTGATGTTTGCATCTATACTTCCTGTTCTCTTTCCGAGGTTTTGCCTCAAATTGCCTCAGTTTGTGTTTTCTTTATTGCTTATATTTTCATTTTCAGGTCTTGAGCACTCTTATTCATTTTCTTCACTAGTCTGATTGCATTTTCCTGTATTTCCTTGAGGGATTTATTGATTTCTTCCTTAAAGACCTTTATCATCTTTATAACATTGGGCTTAAGATCATCTCTTTATTACTTTTTCAGGATATCCAGTGCTTGCTGGGCTTTGTTGGTGCCATGTTCCTCTGGCTCCTTTTGATTGTGTTCTTACCCCGGCCTTTAGCCTTCTGGTTGTCCCTGGTATCGGCTGTATGTTCCTGATTCTGACAGGACTCCTTAAGGCAGGCAGAGCCTTGGGTCTAACATTGGAGTTCAAGGAACAGCATGCTGCTCATCACTTTGGTTGTATGCCAGGTGGACAAGGCAGGCAGGTGATAGAGTCTAACCTGGGTATTTCTGGCAGGCAGGTGATAGATTGGGTCTAACCTGGGTATTTCTGAGGCCTAAAGGCCTGGATGTTCTTGGGATCCAGTGGCCTCCTCTGGAGGGAAGGTGATGGAGCTCTGGTAGACAGAATTTTATTGTTTTTATGACTAAGATATATATATATATCCCACATTTTACTTGTCCATTAATTTGTTATTAATTTGTTTATGGACAAATAGATTACTCCCTCAATTGGTTGTTATGAGTAGTGTCACAAAGAATCTGGGTCCTGTGATATCTCTTCAACATACTGATTTAATATCCATGGACACACACCAAAGAATGAGATTGTGACCACATTGTTGTTCTATTTTTACTTTTTTTTTTAAGGAGCATCCATATTGGTTTCATGATGAGTATACTAACTTACATTCCTACCAACAATGCAGACACAATTAGTTTTAGCAAAATTACACAAAAGTCATTCCTGTGATAATTAATTATAAGAGAATAGTGTCCAAGAATGCCATCACTGTTCCATGCTCCATTTCATGTGGTAGTTTGACAAATTAAGTATCATGCTTTGTTCCTATAATACAAAAACAATTGAAGAAGAATCCTCTCAGGAAAGATTAGTAACATAAAATTTTAAGTTGTGAAATGATTTTCAGGAGAGTCTAAAGTATTTCATTTTTATTAACAAAATATGTTAGAAAGTTTAAGTTAAAACCTTTCATTCTAAATAAAAGTCAAATATGAAATAGTTGTGAACAGATTGTAGAATTAATCAGTATTGATACAAAACTGTGTTTAATATGCAGAGACTAGTGTTGAGTATTTGCATGCAGACAGCTAATAAAAGAAAGTAATTTTCATTTCAAATTGGTTCAAAAATTTGGCCCAACTTAATTTTAAAGTTAAACTCAGATGATATAAGAACAGCCAAGAAAGTTAAAATTTTCAAAAAGAGGAATTACAATTAAAAAATTATGCTGCCAAATATAAAAGTATATTTTAAATTCATGATAATTTGAAATCTGTTACTGGAACATCACTAGGTATCATAGAACAGATTAGAAATCCTGAAAACATTGCCAATTATAGACATGCAATGTTATGGGTGATGAAAGCACATTAAAGAGGGATAGAAAGATCAGTGTATGTTTGTATGTATTCATTCATTCCCCTCCTAGCCCCTTTAACCTAGTAAATGCTATTACCATTAGGAAGAAATTTTAAAATGTAGGACAAGTAAAAATGAGTTATGGAAAAACCAGTATAAATGGTTGGTTTTGTAAGATGGGCAGGGGGTAGTGGTTAATTTAAGAAAGAGAATAGGATACTTTAGGTGACAGTAGACAGTGAGGTCTTTAAGGGTATCATGAGTCCCCTCCAATATCCTTCCTATGAAAGCTAGCATTACTTGCCTTCCCCAGCCTGTCTACAGTAGAATTAGTTTCTTGAGAAACTAAGGAATTGTCCAAACAACAATCACTCCTGGGCTCAATCCCTTCCTGCCCAGAGGCTATACAATGGGCCATGGGAAGCATTAGCATTTCACTCATCTTCCCTTATCCTTTCCCAAGAAATCTGTTAATTTTGAAATCTGCCCATTAGATATGCATGGGGCACTAAAGATAACAGTGAAATACACTAGAAACTGAAGCCAAACCAAACAGAATACAAAGAAAATCTTCAGGAGGAATAAAAGTTAGAAGCTTCTTAATCTGCATCCTGTAATATGTATTCTCAGATGAACAAGACAAAATTACCACCCCTAAGACACAGTGAAAGAGAGGCTCATGAACAGAGCAGCCAGCCAAGACAGAGTTCTTACCATTTCAAACATAAGACAGGAAATGGGTGGCAAACTTGCAAAAGGATTGGGTGATTGGCTAGGAAGTGTTACAAAGGTCAATATAGAAACAGATGAAGACAAAAAGCAGAGAAATGAATTTTTAGGCATTGCCATGAAAAAGATAATGGAATCAATATAAAAAACAATTTCCCCGTACCAAGAATTTGTATATCTAGATGAAATGGCTAATTAATTGTCTATGGTAGTTTCCAGCTCTGCTAATCATTATCAATGGCTGGGATGTCTGCTATTAGTGACTTCCTGGTATGTATTGCTTTGGGGTGTTAGCATTATCATGTCTATTTAAGAGTCTAGTTTTTGACTGTCATCTCTACCACCATCACTGCCTTACAAATGACAGCCAGCATCCAACCCCAAGTCACATTGCTGCCTCTCTCAGTGGCAGGATGCGGTAAGTGGGTGCAGCCGCATGGGCCAAGATGGCACCCTGGCCCATTGCCAGGCCCCGTGAACCCCACATGTTTACTACCATGCCCTTACATGTGCAGTGAAACTGCATGCATATTCCTTGTGATCCGGATCTGTCAGCCTATCTGTGACCTATCTGAGCTCGTGCCTGGAGTGTGTGTGATTCTGATTGGATGAGGTGGTGTGGAGCAAGATGAGGTCAGTTGCCGCGAGTATAGGAATATAGCGTTTGCTGCAAGAAGGACAGGGGAAGAAGAAGCTGCTGGGGAGAGAGCTGTAAGTGAAAAAGAGCCAAGGAAAGAAGCTGCTGCGTGAACTCACCTTGGTGTCCTTGTCGTTCTTGTCTCTGTGGGTCGGAGACTGCGGCAAGTGGTGGCCAACATGGAGAACTCATCGCGTTGGTTGGCAATGGTAAGAAAAGAAAGTACAGGCCTTTGAAAATTTTGGTAAGCAGTGGTAAGGAAATTTTAGTAAGCAACAGTAAGAAAATTTTGGTAAGCAGCGGTAAGGAAATTTTGGTGAGCAGTGGTAAGGAAATTTTGGTAAGCAGCGGTAAGGAAAGACAGGTTCCCAGGAAAAAAAGGGACGGAGCATTAAGGTTCTCAGGAATAGAGATGAAGGGGATTAAAGCACAGGTCTGACAGGTTCCCCCTGAAAAAAGGGGACGGAGCACTAAGGTTCTCAGGAATAAAGACGAAGGGAATTTCAGTAACATGGGTTCAACTGCGACTATAATGAAAGTAAAAATGTTAACCATCTGGATCTTGGTCAGGGTGTGCTTGAGGGACGCCAGTGGAAAGTGCAGTGCTGAAATAGAGGAAGGAGCAGCGGTGCTTGTGGAGGCTAAGGAGATTGCTTCTCAGGTTAGCCTCTGAAAACCTAAACAGCTTAGACAACAAACCAAAGATAAGAAAGAGAAGAAAGGAATCTAGCTCTGAAGGGTCTACTAGTGACAGCGACGAGACTGATAGCGACAGTGATGGATGTAGTAGTCAAGTGTCCCACTGGAGTTTGAGGCGTGGTAGGCCGCCCAAACCATCAGCCCCTCTGTTGCCTTCTCCTCCCCCCTATAAAGATGAGGGAGACAAAAGGGGAAAGCGTAGTCTTCATGCAAAAGTCTGGAAAATGTGCCCACCATTGCAGGGGCCTTTCCAGTATTTCAGGACCAACAGGGGCAACGGTATCATGAACCCCTGGAATGGAAGGTTGTACAAAGATTGAAGGAGTCAGTTTTGACTTATGGGGTCCAGGCTACCTTTACCATAACTCAGGTTGAGTCCCTAGAGCGGTACTGTATGACGCCTTTTGATTGGCAGAACCTCTGCAAGGCTGTTCTTTCGGGAGGAGGTTATTTAACATGGAAGGCTGCTTATATTGAGCATGCCGTTGAGCAGGCTGAGGCTAATGCTGCCGCTGGACTCCCCAATGTAACCTGGAATATAGACATGTTAATGGGGCAAGGGAATTTTGCCAACAATCAAACAGGTTATCCTATACAGGTTTATGAGCAGATTAATAACTGTGCTCTGAGAGCTTGGACGATGCTATCAGGCACTGGAGACTTTGGGGCCAGCTTGTCTAGGATGATACAGGGACCCAATGAGAAGTTTGCATACTTCCTAGCACAACTAGTGGAGACAGCCGGAAGAATATTTCTGGATGTTGATGCTGCAATGCCACTGGTCAAGCAATTAGCCTATGAGCAGGCCAATAAACCCTGCAGAGATGCCATACTCCCTTATAAGAGCAAATTGCTGGATGTATGGCTAAAGGTTTGCCCGAGAGATGTGGTGGACACACCACTGACCAACCAGGGGTTAGTGGCAGCCGTAGTTCAGGCTCAAAGGCAGATTCCAAGTCAGGGTGGACGGCAGGGGGAATCCAGGGTGGGTGCTTCTCTTGTGGGCAGCCAGGTCATTTCAAGAGAGACTGTCCTAATAAAGGAAGACGGGAGATTCAGACAGGCATGCGGCAGCCCAAGTTATGTTCTCACTGTCACAAAGGAAACCATTGGGCTGGAGAATGTCAATCCAAGTGGGATGTAGATGGTCGCCCCCTAACTTCTCACTCCACAGGCGCTAGGCCAAAAATGGAGTGTGGGTCTCCCAGCCTCAGGGCCCAAAAATATATGGGACCATGCAGCAGACTCCCACACCGTGGCCAAACCTTCAACACATTCCCTGGTACAATTGTCTACGGGCACCAACAGAAGAACTACAACAGGAAGTGCAGGACTGGACATCTGCACCACCACCAGACTCATATTAACCCCAGAAATGGGTGTACAGTTGATTGCTTCAGACTTTAAGGGTCCTTTGCCTAAAAACACAGTTGGCCTCTTATTAGGACATAGTTCAGCAGCCATTAAGGGATTAATTATCCATCCTGGTGTCATTGATCCTGACTATGAGGAAGAGGTTAAGATCATGGTTTCCTCCCCCAGAGGGGTGTCTGCCATTTCCCCTGGAGATAGAATTGCTCAAATTTTGCTTTTGCCTCTTCACCATGCTAGCTTCCCTTCAAGGGGACTGAGAAGAGGGATAAAACCAAAAGAGGGAATTAATACAAATATGAAAGCTGGTATCCTTATGGTTAATCAAAGAATGGATTGGTTGCAGGAACAGATGAATATTTTGGAGCAGTTAGTATTTGCTTCCTGCATTACTCATATGTCAGGAATGTGTTTAACCTCTGTTCAGTATCAGAATTTTTCCAGAGCTGCAAATCTGTCACATGCAATTGGTACAATGCTGCTAGGAAATTGGGAGTCATGATCTTGACACAAAGATGAAGGAATTGCGAGCATCGATTGTTGCCGTGAAAAACACCCGTGTGGAGATTGCAACTGCAAAGCAATGGCTGGAGATCATCCAGGCAACTGTGGGATTCTTAAAAAATTGGGGAGGGATGGCCTTTTGAGCGTTCCTGCTGACTGTTGTGTGTGGAGGAATGCTTTGGTGGATGGCACATATGTGAAGGCAGCACGGGGCTGATAAATGAGCCTTAGTGCAGGCTATGGCAGCCTTGGAAGCAGGAACATCCCCCCAATGTTGGCTCAACATGCTGGATCAGTAATAAATGATGGATAAGACCCTCACATTCGCATAGCAACCTAAGACAGAATGGTGAAAGTGAGTTAGTCACTCCCATGACAGGTAATGATGTGGCACAGATGGGGGCAACCTAAGACAGATGCTGATCCCAGAGTTACTGATAAAACAAAAAGGGGGAGATGTGGGAAGCGGGTGTGGCCACATGGGCCAAGATGGTGCCCTGGCCCATTGCCAGGCCCCGTGAACCCCACATGTTTACTGCCATGCCCTTACATGTGCAGTGAAACTGCATGCATATTCCTTGTGATCCAGATCTGTCAGCCTATCTGTGACCTACCTGAGCTCGTGCCTGGAGTGTGTGTGAATCTGATTGGATGAGGTGGTGTGGAGCAAGAGGAGGTCAGTTGCTGTGAGTATAGGAATATAGCGTTTGCTGCAAGAAGGACAGGGGAAGAAGAAGCTGCTGGGGAGAGAGCTGTAAGAGAAAAAGTGCCAAGTAAAGAAGCTGCTGCCGCCTTGGTGTCCTTGTCGTTCTTGTCTCTGTGGGTCGGAGACTGCGGCAGCAGGATCCTAGTGACTTTAGTGGAAGATAATCTCTGGATGATTATCATCTACCATGTCTGTCCAACTTCATCCTGTGGACCACAGATATCACATGACAGCTATGAGTGCTGCTCAATACAAAATTATAAACATTCTTAAAACACAAGAGTTTTTTATCACAAGATTTGTAGATCATAATATAATGCCACAGTTGGACATGTCTGCTAGGTGGACTGTTCACCAAACAAACCCAGCCTCAGACTATTTATTGCTTTTTCTTTCCCTTGTTACTGAGTAGTCATTACTTTCTTTATGTCTAACAGCCACATAATACAGTTTTGATTATTAATTAGTTTTGTTTTCCACAATAAGCCTACTGTTCTTTTTATGAACACCATTGGTCCTTTGTGTGTGTGTGTGTGTGTGTGTGTGTGTGTGTATTGTGTATTATTGAAGAGGGGTCCCATGAAGGAAGAGAAGGTAAGACCAGAGGCAAGGGGGCTTTGCAATTTCAAGAGTTTAGATGGGCGAAAACCTGAGCATTGGAATGTGAACAGTGATGGTAATGAATGGTACAGGTAAACTTAGCTGAAAGCAAAGGGATGTGCAGAGTGAAAAAAGTATGAGCTACTATTTGCTTAAAGAAGAAAATTTAAAGATATTTGAAGAGGTGAAGTGTCCCAGGATGGGGCAGTAAGATAAGCAGAACTCTGGCTTTTCAAAACCCAGCAAGCAGTGTGGGCCAAATGATGGGGAGTTGTGGGGGGCAGGGGGAGCTTATTGCAGGTGGTTTTCCCCTTATACTATATGAACTCAGGCCACCAGACCGGTTTTATCCAGTGGTGAGTGCCTTTACTTGCTGAGCTGTCTTACTGGCCTAAATAAGTGGATGCTATGACCAGGTGTGTGCTTTGAAGGCTTGCTTTGTCTGTCACATGGAAGTGGATTTCAGAAGAGCACTTGAACCCCATTTTGAAGCTTGAAGTAACTCAGCTAACAGAAGATCATGACCTGGGAGAGAACAGGAGTAATGGGATTACAGGAGTGATTGGAGTATTAGTTGGATGTGGGACATGCAGGAGAGGGAGAATTGCTCACATGTTCTGGTTAGATCTGATGGATGGTGACAGCCACTGAGAGAAGAGGAAATGTTGCACACTGAACACTGTCCATTCAGAAACATAGGGTGAACTTTAACTACGTTTGGTCTGGGCTTAGAAATGAGTAAGCGTTGAGAAACAGGAATAGCATTTGCTAGCATATATCACTTGTAGGGAAATTGTATACTGGCTAGGATGGTTTGAATGTGAAACACCTCTTCCCTTTGTAGTCATGGGCATTTGAATGTGTAGTTCCAGATAGCTCTCTTGTTTCAAGAGACTTAGAAAGTGTGGCCTTGCTGGAGGAAGTGTATTGTTGGGAATGGGCTTCCATTCTTCTACTTAGTGCTTATAGTTCAAGATGTAAGCTTCCAATTACTACTGCTGCTATGCGTGTTAATGGCTTCCTGTTTCCTCCTTCTTGTTTCCTGTTTTCTGTTTCCTGTTACTTGTTACCTGTTACCTGTTACCTGCTTCCTGCTGCCATACAGGCTGCTTGTTGCCTGCTGCCTGCTTCTGATGCCCCGCTGCTCTACCACCATAGATTCATACTCTCTGGAGCCATAACCCCAAATAAAGTGTGTCTTGTATAAGCTGCCTTGCTCATGGTGTTTTATCACAGCAATAGAAAAATATAGCTGATGAACCAGGTCAGATCAGCAGGCCTGTCTGGAGCAGCTCAGGTCCATCTCCATAGTGCCCTGCTGCAGGTATATAGCATAACATGCTACCATTACCTTGTTACCTTAATTAAAGGGAATTGGGCTCTCCAGATTTTAAGTCTTACAAATAACCTTGCATTAAACAGTTTTGCATATAAATATTTGCTCTAAATACCTCCCGGTGAAATTACTGATTTTTTTTTCCATTTCAAGTGGTGAAGTGCTGTCAAAACTTTATTATTTAAAAGAATTCTCTTGAACTGAAGTTGAGGTGCAGGTTGAGGGAGATCCTGGTGATTGGCTTTTTAATGGTACAAATCTTGTTGTGGTGTGACCCTCTAAAGAACTTCTAGGTAGAGTTCTATAGTCTTGGGTACTAGGAATCATGAGAGGATTACTTGGGACCACTGGACATGAAAACCTCTAAATCACATCCATGGGGCTGGGGGAGATGGTAGAGCTGATCAAATGCTTACCATGCAAGTGTGAGGACCTAGGCTTTTTCTTTAGCACCATGTAAAAACCCAGGCACAGAGGTGTATGTCTATAGTGCTAAGTATGGGGACAGAGAGAGACAGGTAGATTCTTGAGCTTATAACCACCAATTTCCAGGTTCAGTGAGACACCCTGACTCAAAATGTAGGGTAAAATATCATAGAGGATTCTATCCTCCACATGCATAGACTAGTATATCTGTGAGTAGATTCGTGTGTGAGTACATACATACATATAAGACACATTCAAAAGTCACTTTTGAAGCAGACACAGTCTCTGCATGTATTTTCAGTCAAAGGAAGGAAAAGGAAGTGTTCTTCTGGAGATGGGGAATGTAAAAGGGGCCCTTTGTCTTTTCCTTGTAACAGTCTTTCTTTATATCATGCCCCCTCCCCCAGTCACAGCCATGCTTTGGCTAGAGGTACTTAGATAGTTTGTATTGCTGTGTCCCTACAAGGTGGCTCAGGAAGCTGTTCAAGTCTCACTCCCAGAGACCTGTGGATGTGACTCAGCTCTTCCACTTATCTGATGCCAATTATTTATTGCTGTAAACCACCCCACCTTATGAAACCTTGTTGGGGAAGAATTTGGCAGGCACATGGTGTCTCATATACACTTGGCATTGCTGTGTGTGGTTCAAAATCTGTAGGATGCAGGCTGACAGAACAAGGATTTTCCACCTTGTGTGAAGGGCTGGTACTGTAGGACTCTAGAAGCATCTTGGCTCCTACCTGAGAGATACCAGTAACACTTCTCCCTCTAGTTTTAAAAGGAGAAATAGCTCCAGAAATTACCAACCATCTCTTTCTGAGTAGAAGTGGACATTGAGAGTGAATCTGGAAGATTTTTCCTCCTGTGTGTGATGGTGAAGCCTGGCAGTGGATGGAACTTTTGAGCTATGCAGTCTGGTACATCCCTGCATGGCCTCTCCACACTGATGCCCTTTCTCAGTACTAGTGGCTAAATTTCAACTAGCTCCCAGGTGGTATCACCTGGAGAAGCCACCAGGCACTACTCCCATGACACTACTATGACTTTGTTTCTGACATATTTTCATTGAGAAACCCCAAATTTCACTCCCAATTTCCAAAAGACAAGAAAGAGACTGCCCTGTTGAGTGGAACACGGAGAGGACCTGGAAAAGTGTGTGGGCTCACAGCACTGCTGTGGTCAGCTCTGAAAGGTGCAGTCTAATGAATATGGAAAGAAGCCATCTGTAAAAGAGGTGGAAAATAACAATATTTTGTAAGTTTGTTGGAAGAGTTAATGGAATTTTTCTTTCTGAAGTATCCCAGAATTTACATTCAAGTCAATTATATGTGATTTTTTTACTATACACTAGAGATGTTATACCCTTCCTAATTCTACTAATTTAAAGCATTTCCCCTAATATCCATGGGGCTTTCTTTAGAGGGTTGAAGGAAGAATTAGGAGACCAATCCAAGAGAGTGGCTCTGTTGTCAGGAAGCAGTAGAGATATGCCCAAGAGGTCCTGGGATACAGACATCTTATAAGTATATGTGGCAGGGGCTGGACAGAGAAAAGGATAGCTTGTGGAGAATCATCTTGAGTGGCTAATGAGGGTCAGAGATTGTCTGCTCCCACAGACTTTGGGAAATGAAAAATATCAGACTAGGATTTTAACACTTGCCTTCATATAGATGAGGTGCTCAGACCTCAACATTTTCTTTAACCCTTCTGAATGATCCTTGCTAACAAAGAAGCATTATGATGTAAATGTCTCTAACTGGTGATTTATATTACTCTGTCATATACCTTAAGATGTCCAGTGAAATGTCCACCTCTTATGTCCTCTAATTATAAGCCTACATGACCAGTGGAAAAGTTTAAAGAATTCTTATATTATTTTAAACTATCAGGTGTCTAGGAGAAAGTATCAACAACAATAATAAGAAAAGATGAATGTGTTTGTCTTTGGCTGTCTGAATACAATTGGTTGGCTCCATGAGTCAGTTCAGAGAGTTTCAGGTAGACCTTGTTCCAAAAGCAAAAGTTCCCAGGCCATCTATCCTATAGCACATTTTCTTCTTCACAGGCAGTGCTGGCCAGTTCAGTCCATCACTTTCTGGGAGAGATACTTCCCAGCATGTTGTCATCATCAACTGGAGAGTATTTTCTGGAAAAGCAAGAAGTTGATGTTCCAATCCAAGTGCTGGCTCATTTGGCTAAAAGAAGTGGCTTCCTGCCACCTTGCTTTATCCTGCTGTGCTGGAGTTAGTCTATCCCTTCTGCAAAAGACCCAATGACAGACATGGTATTATTCCACTGAAGTTTACCTTGGGGGACCAATGAGTTTATTGCACTTACTTGTAGAGCCCAGGTGAGGGCTTACTACAGAGATATGGTGTTCTTCCCACAATAGGCAAAAATGGAAAATCTTGATCCTGCAGAAATGAGGCTTTTCCATAGGTGGATAGATAGTTCCCCACTCAGTCTTCCCCAGCATCTGTACTTTTGCCCCACCCAAGACTGCATGAAATTAGGGCAGAATTATGTGTATACAACAGGTGACAGGGAGCAGGTTGATTTTCAAGTGAGGGTCTTGAGACCTTCTCCACCTCTCTATGAAGGTATTAAAACAGTTAACTAGCCCAGCTGGGATGATCTTTGTTAAGCAGGTCCCCAGGTGGCAGTTGTTTGGGATGGAGGACACCTTTCAAAACAGGCTTTCCTATGCATTTCAAGATGGCCCAAATATCATTCACTAAATTGTTGGGTTAAAGACATAGAGGTAAGGACTGCCAATAGGCAATGATCTTGTTAATGTAGAGACTTCTTGGCAGTAGAAGACTGTAGCCATGAGACCCAAGAACAGTAGGACTGGTTCCCATAGGATTTTTCCAATTTTATTAGGATTCTCGCTGTTCTATCAACTCATCTCTTCAAGCTGCAATGTAAATTTTTATCTCAGAATAAAGAAAATTGAGAATTCTACTAGCCCCCCCCAACTAAACAAACAGACAAACAAACAAAAATGACAACAAAGCCTCTACCATAGCATTACCAAGAATTAAAGGCGGGGCATGGAGTTGGCTCAATGACTAAGAGCACTCAGTATTCCTACAGAAGACCTGGGTTTGGTTACTGGCACTCATATGGTGGCTCGCAGACATCAGTAACTCAAAGTTCAGGGAATCAGATACACTCTTCTGGCATACAGGGGCACTGTACTCACACATGGCACATACATATGTGTGGTCCAACAATCATACATAAATCTTTTAAAGGGATTAATGACAAAGAATGAGTTGGTAAAAAGGTAAAAGCCCAGTGCTGGGTTTCTAGTGTTTAAAGCATCCATTTACCTGATGAGTCATCGGGCCTTATGGAAATATTAGCTATTAAAAGCATGGAAAATGATCCTGTCTAATGCTGTGAGAACCTGAACTTAAAGTATATGAATGCTACTTTGTTTTATTTCAACATTAAAAACCATACAATATAGATAATTAATTGCATTACAGATTTTCAAATGCATGCATGTCATTGCATTCTTAAAATGTTCAAAATACTTATACAAGTAACAATTCCTGCTTTATTACTCTCTATTTTTACTTCTGTTTCCAGATGTACTTACTCATTGTTAATGATGTAGTGACACTCCTCAAATTCTATACACATTTTCATGTGTCACTTTTAATAGTGAGATTATATTAAATTGATTGTTCTGCAGCACACCTTTATTATTTAATGACATGTTTTGGGGACCATTTTCCTAACTGACACCATTCTTGTTTATACTGCTTCTTCTTTTTAACCATCTATAGAATTATGCCTATGTTTAACCATGCTTGTACTGACACAGGTTTAGATGGTTTCTCCCCTCCTCCTCCTCTTCCTCCTCCTCTTCCTCCTCCTCCTTCCTTCTTCCTCCTGCGCTCACAGCTTCTTTCTTTCTTTCTTTCTTTCTTTCTTTCTTTCTTTCTTTCTTTCTTTCTTTCTTTCCTTCCTTCCTTCCTTCCTTCCTTCCTTCCTTCCTTCCTTTCTTCCTTCCTTCCTCTCTGCAGAGTAGTTTGCTGAATATTGTCACACACATCTCTGTGCACATGAGTAACTATGATTATTCTATACTCTAACATAAACCCTTAATAGATAAACCCCAACCTTTTCCCACTATATACACCCAAAAAAGGGAATTTAGTGCCACACCTACCTACCCAAAGGAGAACATTTCAAGCTTTTGAATTCTTTCCAACAGATGATGAGCCTTGGCATCTCTTGACTTTGCTTCAGCACCAAAGGATTGTAGTCTGCGGTCACTTAACCTCTATGAGGAAGAAGAGATGTATTTGCATCTTTTGCAGCAATAAATGTTTTCCTATAGAAAAAAACAAATGAGAAGAAACACATGTAATTACTAACAGTGTTTGCAAGGAGAGGAAATACATAGATGATTTGTTTACTATTTTGAAATTTTAATGTGGACACAGGTATTTTTAAAGATGAAGTCACAAATACATCTCTGGCTGTTTTTTTTTTTTCTTTCAGCTATTTGCACTCTCTCAAAAGCCTTGGGGGTGGGAACTATGACTGTTGATTGAAAGGAAACCCACTTCTGTTATTGGCCATGGAAAGATGGATTCTTTGTGTACTCTTGGAGAGGGCTTGAGTGTGAGTGTGGAAGGTCAAAATTTAGATTTGAAAAAAAAATGAAACCTTCTGCAGCAGAAGGCTACATTGAAACACCTAATACAAGCATGCTTTGCCTGTCTGTTTCCAACTGGTGAAATTATATGAATGAGCCTAAGAAAGCTCCAAGAGAATCACAGAGCTAAAGACTGGATTGTCTTCTTGAAAGGAAGGGCCATGGTGGAGGAAATGAGTCCTTATTTTTCATTTGTCCTCTGTCCTAGCTACATGGACATTCCTGAGCCCTGCAATTCAGTGCTCTGGAATACATTCCGTTCCACTTGTGGAGAGAATACAGAGGGGTGAGCTCATGCCAGGTGATGGGGAATGCTAGCTTCAAGCTGCATACTGATTCTATGGGGCACAGGGCATAGAATAGGGTGTCAGGCAAGGTGAAGCTTGTTTATACAGACATATTACAATAATTAGGACACAAGGCAAAAAGCAAAGCTCAGAGAAAGGACTAAGAGAGAGTGGTCCCCAAGACAAGGCAGTGCTGGAGCAGGTTTGGAATTAAAACAAATCAACTTGGATTCAAATCTGGACTCCTTGGTAAGAGTTCACTGAGAATCTCTGCAGTCACATTCATTGTATTCTTTTTATTTTTTCAAACTTAAAATGGAACTGGTAACCATAGAAGAGTGTTTCAGAGCTCATGGAGGGAAGGAAGGAGGGAGGAGGGAAAAAGGAAAGAAGATGAACAGAGTGTGGGGAAGACATGGAAGAAAGAAACATGGAGTACAGGGTACGGTAGGAAGGGAAGGGAACTGTCAAAGGATGGACTATGGAAGCTCCTGCTTCTGACTTCCCTCTCCCTCCCACTCTCTCTGAAGGAAAGAGAGGAAGGCAGCACCCAGAGAGCAGCTGCAGCTATAGCTGAGTACCCAACTAGCTGACTATAAAGCCAAACAGCTCCCTTGCAGTCACCCTTCCTCCATTTCTGCCATTTACGAAAGCCTGTGAGCTTTGTCTCACCACGTGTTTATAAAGTGTTTCCCTGAGACAAGGCTCATAGATCTGACTTTACTGAAAGAGACATTGGTGACTTTTACAAGTTGCTTCTCAAACAAGCTACTTTCAGAAAGAGCTGTTATCTTGCATTGCAAAGTAAAGTTTGCCGAAAAGTTCATGTGGAACAACTTCGTGATTGTGCAAGACTTCTCCAAATGACTCAGATGACATAGCAAGCCTGTGCTGTATCTGCTGATGAAAACAACCCAGTGCAGTTGACATTCTAGAAGTGTCAGTGTGATACCTTACACATTTTACTTCACAGCGACTCTCTGAAGACAACAGCTTAATTGCCATCTTTATAAATAAACCTTAAAGTTTATTTTGTTTTTGATTGGCACACACTATTTTTTACATATTTAGGAGTTACAATACCAATTTTGAATTTGTGATTATAGTGTGTGAGGATCAACTTAGGGAAATTGACCTATGCATTATAGTAAACTTTTACTGTATCTATCTATCTATCTATCTATCTATCTATCTATCTATCTATCTGTTTATTTTTTTTCGAGACAGGGTTTCTCTGTGTAGCCCTGGCTGTCCTGGAACTCATTCTGTAGATCAGGCTGGCCTCAAACTCAGAAATCCACCTGCCTCTGCCTCCCAAGTGCTGGGATCAAAGGTGTGCACCACCACTGCCAGGCAACTTTTACTGTTTTATGATACGTTCCCTCAAGGGGTTCCTTCCCACTTTGGTATATGTATTGCATTATTGCTTTGTATTACCCTGATGACTCATAAGATGCCAGAACCTGTCTGTTCCTGACTAACACAACATTGAACTCATTGAACAGCCTCCTTCATACAATCTCTCTCCTGCCTCCCCACGCTCAGCCTCTGCTGAAGTGATTCTGCCTGCTGCTTCCAGGAGATCAACACTTTTGGGTTTCTTATAGAAGTGAGGTGATGCACTACTTGTCTTCTGTGCCTGCCTTATGAAATGTGATGCTTAGAGCCATGAGATTTTAGAGAGCTGCTGCAGTTCAGAGAGGGGGCTGGGGTCCTGAGGGTTCACAGCAAATACACTGGGGCTTCTTAAAGGCACAGGCTGCCTTTTCCTGGCACATCAGCTTCAATGAGTCCTTAAGGTGAAAACCACTCATGGTTAGGGAGCTTGGAAACTGGAATGTCTGGACTCATCAAGTTACAGGAAGGACCATGCTGTCATGCAAAAAAACAAAACAAAACAAAACAAAACAAAAAACAAACAAAAAACAAAAAGCAAAAACAAAGCAAAACAAACAAAAAACAAAAAGCAAAAACAAAACAAAAAAAAAAACCCAACAAACAAACCCCAAAGACTTTGTCTTCCCACCCCACCCTTCCTTCCTTCCTTTTTCTCTAGCATGCTTCCTTCCTTCTATTCCACTTGTCCTCCCTGTATCCCTCTTACCCTTTGTTCCCCCCTCCTTCTATCCCTCCCTCCCTCCCTCCCTCCCTCCCTCCCTCCCTCCCTCCCTCCCTCCCTTTCTTGTGACTCTGAAACTGTTCCCTATTAGGACTCTCCCTCACAGCACCTACCCTTCCAGAGCATCATCAGATGGACATTATCAGCATGAGTTATGCAATCTTCTCCTATTAGTCTGGTCTGAAGACATAAGCCACAGAATGCTGCCTACCCAATCATAATATCCAGATCTATCAGCTGTCCTGGTATGTGTGGGGCTTGCTGGGTTTCAGGTTGGTGTCATCTGCTCTCCTCATCATCCAACAGTTATTCCAGGTCTCATGTTTTCTACTTTGAGAGTGGAAGACAACACAAATATGATCATGGATCCTCGATACCCAAAACCTGGCCACTTCCATCCTGCCACTGGTCCAGCCCTAGCATAGATGTTTAGTACAGTTTAGTCTTGCTTTGGATGTCTACTGCTTGGAATGCTGCTTGTGCATGCTTTCCTTTCATATTTATTCTGAGATAAGATACCATATTCCATACTGACTCTTCAGGAATTTCCAGGTTTTCTCTGGGTTCGGGATCTTTTGTGTTGTAAAATTAATTTTTCTCTCTCTCTTCAGGCAAATTCTGCCTTTCTCCCTGACTATATTCTTGTATCACAATCAGCTAAGCTCTCCTGGCTGAAGCTGGTCTATGTGTGACACATGGTCCAGGTTACCAATGCAAGCACACATCCAAACACAAAGATGTTTCTTAAGCAGGTTTGTTGTTTTATTTTTCAGTCAGTTTATCATTCTCTGCATCTGTTCACGGATGTGTTGTAGAGGAGTTCAGTAGCTTCCTCCATCCACAGGGCAACATGATCTCCAAATACTAAGCAATAGGAGAGGGGGTGTTGCTAGTCCACCAGGACCATTGTCCTGGATGGCACCAGTCTCAGGGGCCTCACTAGCTACAGTGGCATTCTTGCTGGGAAGAGTGCAGTTGGCTCCATACTTGGCATTCAAGATTGCTTATCTTTTAGGGATGTTGACATGGCTCAGTAGTTGGAGGGACTTGTTGCCAAACCTGGCAACTGGAATTTGATCTCCTGGATCCATATGGTAGAAGTGGATAACCAACACCCACAAGTTGGCCTCTGATTTCTCTGCACATATATACCCCCAAATGAATGAATGAATGAAGAAATAAATAAATGATGTAGCACATTTATTTTAGAAAAGATTGCTGGTATAGTTGAGTCTATGCTCCTGAGGCTAATCGTTAATCTTTGCAAAGATCAGTTCTTGGTAGAGGAATATAATCAAATCCCCAGGCCCAGCAAGGTGTCATGATGAAGCCAATTTCTTCTCACACATGTGTAGGTTCAATTTTCCTCTTTGTCTTTCGTGGTGAGTGAATCTTGGATCATGGGGCTTTAGTACATTTTCCAACTAGCAAATTTCTGTTAGAGCAACTCAAAACCCACAGGTATGTTTTTAAATGTACTTTTTAACTTCAAAAGCAGAAAGAGCTCATTAACTTGATTTGGAAAACCTTTTAGCTCTTTATTTCAATTGACTTAAAACCCTCCATCAAAGTTTCGCCCATCAAAGCCTATTGTAAGTGACAGGGACATTTACGTTAAATATCTGTCTCCATGAACTCCGGGAGAAGTGACACAGCTTACATGGTGTGCTCTGGAAGAGATCTAAATTCTGAGCTGATTCCATTCAGGAACAGGACCACTCATTCAGTATCTGATTCTCTGCTTCATCCTTCTGCAGCTGTCAGTGTAGTGGACATACAGGACATCTTCTCCTTTGTTAGGCCAAAAAAATCGTATACTTAATTAAATGCTTTCATTAAAATTTAAGCCAACCCATTTTAATGGTAGTTACTTTACTATATATAGATAAATTATAATGGAAACCCTACTGTTCAGGGAAGATCTATGAGGTGCATTTGTCCACAATAGGTGGGTGAGGAATGATCAGTTCTCCCAACCAAGATTATTCCAAGATAGAAAATGAAGCCATGAGAACTCCCTTCTACAGAAAGAAAACCAGCAATAAGAGTAGGGTAAATGGAAAAATCTAAATTCTGAGACACAAGATGATCTCCTCTTGTTTCCAAAGCTGAGAATTGAACAGGCAGACACAATTGGGAGTAATCTTCCAATATTGTGTTGAAAATGATGTGCTCCAATGATGTTATTCCCATGTGATTCCCAATATTGGCTGTGCCTGCACCTTGGATACTTGGAACTAGGTGTGAGCTCCACAGGGTTGGGAAATTCTGATGTTTGTGGCACCACCTTCTTCTGTGCAACACCATGTCTGGTTGGAGTAGACTGACTGCTTCAGGCCTCCATCTCATCAGAGGATACAGGGCCAATGATGCTCAGCAGTATCAGATCCTTTATCATCAGTGCATGGTAGAATGCTTAGCACCTAACAGAGCATCTACTCCCACTGCTGGAGTAAGCACACACTGAGAACCCTGCATCTTCTGGTGTCTCCATCACACCATCCTGAGCTGCTAGAGTGCTCCCACACTTGTGTGAGCTGAAGAGGCAGTGAGCTCTCTCTGACACCAATACAACAGGGACTGTGCTCCAGTGTAAATGCTCATAGACCACACATAAACTCACACTAAATTACAAAAAGAATATAATTATTGCAAACCTATATGCATCTTATTTTATATGATCCAGTTGTAGAAAATGAATACAATAAACATACAGGAAAAGATAAATCTCAATACTGTATTTGTGGGTGATTTAATATCCTACACTCATTGATGTATAGGCAGGCCATCCATATTAAAAATCCAATAAAGACTATCAGAGTTGAACTACACAATAGCTTAAGTGGATTGAGCAGATAGTCATTCATACAACTTGACTGCCAATTGCTGCCAAATAGTCTCTGACAGAGGGCTGGTATTCAAATCAAAGCTCTCAATTAAAAACATAAGCAACCCAGAATAAAATGGACAAGCATCTTGAAAAGATTCTCCTTAGAAGAAGCATGAGCACAGTAGTGCATACAGATAGTCTCATCCCAGCCTTCAGGAGGCTAAAGTGAAGAATGGGGAGTTTGAAGCCAGCCTGGGCTATATGACAATATTGGAAGCTCTCAATATTGGGAGAGAATGAATAAATGGGTGGGAGAGAGCAAAATGGAAGGGGGAAGGAAGGAAGGAAGAAAGGGAGGGAGGGAGGGAGGGAGGGAGGGAGGGAGGGAGGGAGGGAGGGAGGGAGGAAAGAAGGAAGCAAGATAAGAGCACCATGGGCTGTGGTCAGTGCTCATTGTGTGCTTGTGTAGAAATGACCATGTTGGTCATGTGTGAAAAGATATGAAACATTCCAAACTCACAAACAAAATATTTTTAAATTGTGCATACCAAATGAAGTATCTGCCACTAAATCTTCCAACTGCAAGTCCAAAGTTCCTTGAGTGACAGGAATGATAGGAACAAGATCCAAGGTCTCAGTTTTAAATGTACCTAGACTTGGAGGCCAAGCTGACGAAAAGATCTGAGAGCATTAGTTAGATAACAGGTGAGGCGCTAATGGTGTTAAATGTGTGGAAATGCCTACTCTTGAGGATGAGGTGGTCAGAATTCTCTGATGTGGTTCAGAACCCAGTGGATTTGAAAATTCAGCATATTTCATGCTGATCTAGAGTCTGCTTTCCTGAATTCTCATCAAGTGTTTTCATGATTCTTTCCATTGCAGAGCAAACCACCCTCTTTCCTGGCTTGGCAGAATAGAATGTCCCACTGCTGCCCTTTCTGCACACAAACTTTGCTATTTGTAGGGAGATAGCAGCAGGTAGTGCTTGGCTGGCACTGTCTTCAGTGTATCCCAACAGAGCCCTAGCTACAGCTCTGCTCTCTGCCTTAGTCTTTATAGTAGCCTTCAAAAGATAGCAAAAACATCAAAATAATGAGTGACCAACCCTTCCTACCATTCTAATCACTTAGTAAATGATACGGTGAGGTATCCCTAGACCAAGTAAAACAAGCAGACAAGAGACAGGCCCCAAGACGGACTAATCTGTGAAAATGGGTCAGATGCTGAGGAAAGAGCTCACATTTCTATCTGCTGTACTTGGTTATCTGAGTAAAGTAAAAACAAAATAATAGTGGCACTTGCCACTTCTCTGCTTGCCATAGGCTGAGGGCAGGCAGCATGGTGGGACTCACTGGTCTCTTTTCTAGTGTGGAGATTTGTCACAAAGCTGCATTTGCATAACAAATGGTAACACTATTATTTTTTCTTATTTTTGTTCAAAATCTTTTTTAACCTTAAAATCTTTATTTATTTTATTTTATAATTTTTTATTAGATACTTTCTTCATTTACAGTTCAAATGCTATCCTGAAAGTCCCTTATTATGCTCCCCCCCCCCCCCGCTCTGTTCCCCAACCGACCCACTCCCTTTTCCTGGCCCTGGCTTTCCCCTGTACTGGGGCATATCAAGTTTGCAAAATCATTAGCCAAAAATTTTAACCGTGGCAGAAAAGCAGGTCAGCATAGTTCTTACTGTCTAAAAAAGTGCTAGATCCATCTAGAGGGGCACCTTCAGTCCACACTCAGTACAGGTACACGTTGTGTGCTCACGTGAACCTTGCAGATTTTGTCTCTGTCAAGAATGTAAGTCATTGTTGTGCAGTTGAAAAGTAGCACCAGGAGGTGTGCTTTTTACTGTCTTATTGGATGGTAGCCAAGTCTATATCTATTAGCAAATTCTGTTCATCTTATTTTTGAGTTATTGGACCCCAGAAATACCCTCACATTCTCTTTTGAGATGGACTTGCCATGTAAAAGTTCACCTCATGGCCATGTTTGCTTTATGTTTGCATGAGATTTACACCCACGACTTCTCAAAGGCTGCAACAGAAGGCTGGAAGCATGGCCTTTGTGTAGGAGGTGAACAGCTGCGATTGAGGTTGTGTGTTTACTGACCACACCTAAGGTTGTTCTGGATTCTCTTGCTGACCCGAGCAGTCTCTACTGCTGGATGCACATAGAAAGGGTCTTCTAAACCCCAAACAGAGCATCTAGCCTCGTCATACACCATGGATCTAACTGGAAGTCAATGGACAAGTGTGATCAAGGAAGTTTGTAAACGTATTTGCTAAGGATGATTTTAGGAATTGCATGGAAATGCAGCAATGGATGAAAACCAGACAGCTTTCTGTTTTATCATTGCATTTCCAGGCACTTTCTAAACTCATTGGTAGCAAACAAAGATACTGTGTGACGTTTTGCTGAAAACAGACACTTGAGAGGACACATGATGGTTAGAAAGGATGTACATGGACTCTCACAAGCAATGAGAGGATGCTTCTGCATTGCTATCCCGAGAAACGCTTTGCTGGTCCTCGCTGATCTTCACTTTATAGAGAGAAATGCACCAAGGAACTTCTTGTGATAGTCCACTGATTCTGAATGCTTCCGTGGACCCATGCCCATTTGGCAGAGTCTTGCTGTTTCTGCTTTATCACACTATTGCTACTGATTTGTGTTTGGTGTTTGTTATTGAGTTGGACTGCTGGTATCCTGACAACAAAGAGTGGAATCACCCCAAGGAACTACTTCTAAACAGGTCTACAAACTATTTTTCTTACTGACCTTCTTTTCCCCCTACCCCTGGTTGGTAGCATAGAAGGGAGGTTGAGGCTTTTGAGAACTCTAAATAAAGTCGGTTTTGAGAAAATGTTAAGCCTACACAGCATCTTCAACAAATGGTGCAGGGAAGCTTGGATTTCAACATGCAGAAGAATGAGATTAGACTGGAATCTCACCTCTCACCCTGCCTAAGATGCAAATCCAAAAGCAACAATAACCTCAGTGCAAGATCTGTTACTCTTGGCACCTAGAGAGACAGTGTTAAGAGCTCTTGACTTCTTTTTCAGAGGACCTAGGTTCAGTTCCCTGCATCCATGATGTGGCTCATAATAACCTGTAACTTCAGAACTCCATGGGTACCAGACACACATGAGGTGCACATACCTATATGTAGGCATTCGCACATATACATAAACTAAATAAAAAAAAATCTAAAAAGAAACCTGCTAGCGTAAAACTGTTAAAGGAGAAAATGAGGAGTAAATTTTAACCTAAAGGCAGAGGTGTGGACATTTTGGATAGGCTTAGGCAGCTTATGAGGTGAGGTCAGCAATTGACGAGGGAGAGCTCATAAAACTGTAAAGCTTTTGCACATCGAAGGAAACTGCCATCTGAGTGAAGAGGAAGCCCACAGATGTGAGAAAATCTTTGACAGCTACACATCTGATATAATATTGTAAGTGTCTAGATAATACAAAGAACTAAAACATTAACTTCTGTGAAAACAAACTAACTAATTTAAAATGGGCTATGGAATCAAACAAAGTTCTTAAAATAAAACAAAAACAAACAGTGAATACTTTTAAAAGTGCTCATCAACAGCAAATCCCTACATCTATGGCTCATGGAATATCAGGGAAGAAGGGTTGGAGAGATTGTAGGAGGATCACAAGGAACCACCTGTGAGATGGTGTTTCCCATATATGACAGGGAACTATAGCCATGAAATCTCAACAATATAGTTACCTAAACAAGACCTGCACAAGGGCCACACCAGGTGCATATCAATGTGGAGTGGCAAATCTCACAAAGTCCTTTTCATGGACAGAAAGCTACAGGCAATAGATGGCTTCTGGGGATGAATTGTCTTCTCCAGTGAAGAACCTTCAGTAAGGCTATCCAACCTTAGGAGGACAGCTCTGAACACAGATACATACAAGCCATACTAAATAAACCAAACTGGCTATATTTATATACACATATGTATATGTGCATGAATATATGTATGTATATATGTTTGTATGTGTGTGTAATAATAATTAAGTAGAAGAGGCCATGGATTTGAAAGATACAATACTTGCATATCTGTGTTTAGTGTCATTCTCCTCACAGTTCCTGGGACATGGAAATAGCATAAAGATTCATTAATTGATATGTGGATAATAGAAATCTCATAGACATATGCCATGGAATTCTATTCAGCTACAAGTAAAAGTGAGCTTGGGATCTGGAGAGACAATTCAGCAGTTAAGAGTACTCGCTGCTTTTCCAGAAAACCAGAGTTCAGTTCCAAGTACCCACATGGGTAGCTCACATTTGTCTGTAAATGTAGGTTTCCACAGAATGTGATTGTCTCTTCAGACCTCATCATCCATGTGAACACACACAAACACACATACACTAAAAATTTTAAAAATAAAAGTATTAAATGTTCAGGTAAAAGGACAAACTGAAAAAAAAAGTATACTTAGTTGGGCCATCTAAGCTGGACACACACATTTTCTCTCATTTGTTGATCCTAGCTTTGAATCTTCTTCTGCTTTGTTCATTTAACTTGGAGCACTTGTGGAAGCCAGGAGATTAGAAAGGATCAATGGAGGGATGCCCTAAAGAGGAGGACTAGTAGAATGTAGATAAAATGAAAGTGTGAAAGAGAATACAGAGAGAAGAAAATCTTAAGCAGGGAGAGATTGGAACATTGAGGGAATGAGAAGGTGAGGTAAGGGTGGGCAAATAAAAAGTAATGCGTATGAAAAATCATGTGGAAGTATACTGTGAAACCCAATTTAAAAATATGAGAAAAGTTCAAAATGTTTAAAGAGCGGTACTCTGAATGGCTAGACAATCCTTCTCACAGAAGCAAAAATCCCAGTACTAGTTGTGGGCTTTTTCCACAGGAGACACTGACCAGGAAGAGCTAAGAGGTCCTCAAGATAGTACAAAGTCTTATTATTCCTTTTGGTTACACACACACACACACACACACACACACTCACACACACTCTAGAACTAAATGATAAAGCCTTACTGCTAAAGACATAACATGTCTATGGAGCAAGATACAGAGAAAACAACTGAAAACTGAACTGGAAACTTCCAGCTTGCTTCCATAGAGCCTAAAGGTGCCATGCAGGCTACTTTCAGGAAAAAAGAATCAGTAGTCTTATCCAGACATGAACCCTAAACATTATAATATCAACTTTTCACTCAAGATTTGCCTATCTAGGCAATAGTGGCACAAGTCTTGCAAAGATAACCAACGACTCTTTAATTAGATTCTAGGCCTATTTCATAGGTGAGAGTCCATGACTGATACTGTACACCTGGTCAAAAGCCCATGACTGGTAAGACTATAGGGCCTAGGTGGTAACCAGCATTGCTTAGCTAAACTGACAGCACCAAACTATCCTCTAAGTATTTATGTTTCTACAAACAAATGCTACTCACAACAGAGAAACTACTCTTTGCAGTGAAAGGCTGTGATATAAAGATATAAAGTTTGCCCGGGAGGCTGAAGGTAAGCATTGTTTGGTTTAAAGATCAGGTCTTAGTAAGACAGCTTTGCCACCCCTAATAAAGGCAAAGAAACACTGGAGGAGAGAAGGCAGAAAGAACGGAAGAGCAGATAATAGGAAAAGAGGCTTAGCCATCCTTGACTCAATGTGGCACAAGACAGCACATACCAGTGAGACTGCCTACTTATCATTTACATATTATTCACTCAGCCACTAATTAACTTAAAAATGTAAGTTAAGCACTAAGTAAACTCTAGGAATACAAAGATAAATCAAACTCATCCTTTGCCCTCAAAGTGTTATGGACCAGAAATCAGACAGGGAGAAAAGAGAAGATAATGATTCCAATTCTCACTGAGGAGAAAGAGGGGTTACAGAGTAATCATGCTTTTTAAATAAAATACATCTGCTTTTAAAAGTTGCAACATTTTATGGACATCAGCAATCTTTCATGCTAATTATGTTTATATTTTTAAAATTTTTGTTCAGCACCTCCCACACCCACACATTTTTTCCTGCCTATTACATGAACCATAGAGAGGGTTTAAAGATGTCTTGTGTGTTATATTTCATACATAAGTATTTTGATTGATATTTTATTATGAGGCTGATACACCTTCCTAATAAATTGTCTATTGTGAACAATACCTCTCTCTTTTTTCCACACCCCTCTAAGTTGATACCTTATTGGATTAGGAAAGTAGAAAAAGAAGGTAGTTTTCTCCTCAGGATTTGAATAGAAGTCCCAGAGCCAGCTATCTTCAGGGTGACTACACCCCTACACACACTTTGAAGAATTCTTTATTCTGTGGGATCTGGAAACCATGTTGGCTGTGCTGACCTCATTCCTATTCCTGGAGCTACCTTCATGAGAATTGGAACAAACAAACAAACAAACAGACAAACATCCCTAGGGATCAAGGTTGTGATCCTAGAATGGTGGGTGGTGAGTAGAAAAACATAAGATGTCAGAGCTTGAAGGTATGAGGAAAGACAGCATAGAGTCTTCCACAAAGTGCTTAAGATATGGACTCTTATCACTGCTGTAGCAGAGGAGCATGGAGAATCGGCTAGCTACTTACATATGTGGCAAGAAATGGGTGACCATTCCTAGAATGGTAGAAATAGGTCCCACAGAAAAATGTGTTGAATTCCTAAATACTGGTACCTCAAAATATGACCTTATTTGTAAATAACATTTGTAGATATGATCTAGATTTGTAGATATGATAAAGCCATACCAGATAGTGGAGGGTCTCAATATAATGATTGGTGTCATAAAAAAAGGAACATGTGGAACTTGAGACAAGAAGAAGGTTGTGTGAACACAGATACAGAGGTTGGTCAAATGTATAAGGCACTTCATTAGTGAAGCAGGGAGTTGCCAGCAACTGTGGAGAATGAAGAAGTGAAGATGCATGTTCACCTGAGTCTGTGGAATAAGTGGAGCCCGACCAATAACCTGATTTCAGATTTTGAACCTCCTGGACCAGGAAATATATGTTTTTGCTATTGTAAGCAATAGCTTGTGACACGCTGTTATTACAGTGCTAGGAATTTGTAGCAGTTAAGACCCCAAACAGTGATGCATAGTTGACTCATTCTCTGTGTTGGGATTATATATTAGAGGGTATTCTATCTACCTTGATTCAAAATGAATGAATGGAAGAACTCTAATAACAGATGTGCCTTTATTGTCATAAAGGAAAACAATAACACCTACTAATATTATTAGCAGGTGTTCTGTCTGACACAATAGAATTTTAAGTTCATGTAACTATTTATCTTTGTTTTCTGTCAATAACTTTCATCTAAGCTATTTTAAGCATATGCCACTTGAATGAAAATAGACTTTTGACACTGTGTAATCCTCTAAAGACAAATAGTCCAATTACCGACAATGAATACCTTCAAATCTGTTCTTTCTCAGACTAGATTCATTTGTTTCTCACATGAAACTTATATGGCTTCATCCAAAAATACTAGTGAAGACAGAACAGTTTGAACATGGTAGTAACCTGCTGTACACATATTTGAGAAATGAAATGACAGGTGCATTTAAGCTGTTGACATCACTGAATTGTAAGTGGTGGTATTGGGTAAGCCAGCTGTCAGCCCACATGAATAGTTTTAATGGCTTTAATGAGATGCAAACTTTCTGCTTTTTGCTCAGTGATTGAAGACAAAAACAGGATAAGTGGGGAGCTAGAGAGATGACTCACTGGTTAAGGGTACTTGCTGTTCTTCAAGGACTTGGCTTCGATTCCCAGCACCCATATGGCAGTGCACAAGGGTCTATACCTCCAGTTCCAGGTGAACTGATTCCTTCTTCTGGCCTGCTAGTGCATGAGGCGTGCAGACAGGAAAAACATTCATATACACATTAAAACAAAAGAAATCAAACAAACAAAACCCACACATGAGATTCACAAGCCTTGCTGGTCAGGAACTACTGATTTCCCACTTCTCTAACAAACAGAAGCACACATTTTTCATTAAGAAATGCTCAATTCACATTTTTTCTTTTGCAGAGGTGAACTAAATTATTATACAAGTATAAAAATTCTCTATGGCTCCATCATAGAGCAGAATTTATAGAAGCTCCTATCTGGGCATCCAATTAAAATTCAAGGACATTTTAACTATGCCAAGCTTTGTCATGAATTATGCATTGTTTTAGATTTCTGTGATCTCCTAACTTTCTTTGAAATATGGGCTCTAAATCTTGCCTTGATTCTTCTGGGTTTTGATAGGACAGTTTTATTTGAATAATTTTTCTATTCTATTTTTTCCAGAGAGTAAAGAAGATATGATGATTTGCCAAAATTAGAATGAAGTTTTTCAAAAAATCTCACACCGCCTTAAGTCATGAGAAGTTGTTTTTCTTTATGCATGTAGCTTCCGGTGTTACACAGCTACATTTTGAGCATTTGTTTTTGTGTTTGTACAGTGTTGTCAAGGGCCACTCAAATATACCTAACTTCATTTTGTAAGACTATTTTGTTAAGAAAAATGAACAATATATCCAACAGTGATAATCAGGTGGAACCAAGTAATCCCAGACATGAAAAAATTATACCACATTACTGTTTTTTAGTTCCCCTCCCCAACATCAAATAGTGGTAAGTGTTTGAAAACTCTGAAAATAAAGCTTTGAATTTTCTTTTCATGCTGATTTGGAATCCTCTGTTTCTGGATCCTGGAACCCAGAGCGTGATGGGTTTGTGAGACAAAGTCACATCCTATAGCGTAATGTGTGAAGTGGAAATTTTTGGTTTCTTTGGAGACTCAGTTGTGCCACGTGATATTTTATGAGAGGATGTTTTGCTAAAGAGACACATTGGAGGATGGTTGCTGAGAACAGACATGTTTTTCTGGATGCTGCTTGGAAAAAGGACATGTGACATTTTGCTAGAGTGGGCACATGATGTTTGGTAATAACCCAACATGCTGTGGGCGTTACCTTGTCACTCTTTTTCTGGTCTTTTCAGGCTTTGCTGCTGGTGGTCTTGGCTGATGACACTGTGGCATTGGTTCACCTTGCCTTCTTCTTTGTTGATCATTGTTTGTACTGACTTCATAGAGAGAAACTCACCAAAGAACTTCTCATCACGTTCTGGCAGCTTCTTGCCACTTCCATGGACTTGGGTTGATTGGTAGAGCCTCACAGTTTCTTCTGAATCGAACTCCCATTACTGGTTCATGAGTGGTGTTTGTGAGTGGATCTAGCTACTGTTGCTGATTCATGTGAGCTGAGCTGTTGATATCCTGACAATGAAGATTGGAATCTTTCCCCAAAACCATTTCTAAACAAGTCCACATCCCACTTTGCCCTATAATCCTTTCCTTTCCACTACTTCTGGCGCGTGGTGGGCTAAAAGGGAAGTTAAAGCATTTAAGAACCCTTATTAAAGTAGGTTTTAAAAAGTATAAGTCTACAAATGTATGAGTGCCATTGTCTCATTGCTATACAACGCTGCCTGCAGAATGCTTTCTGCAATGCCATCATCTAAAGAAACACTGGTAATGCCCACTTTTGGATAAAGGAGTCACTCAAGGAAACCTGTCTGTCTAGAAACCTGCTCAAACAACCTCCCTAATATAATAAGTTTTACATTTTTGTTCTATCCAATCAATATTAAAATAGATGAATTCCTCATTCCTTCCTTCACTTTTGAAATTATATCAATAAATCAAAGAAATCAGGAACATTTTGATTAAACCATTATTCTGCCTCAAAAAGATAATATTCTCTATTAATTTTTAAAAAGTCATTAGCATATAGAAAGCTTGAATTTCAAAACTTATGGACTTATAATAGAAGAAAACATCAATTCATTTGACACCAGAGTCACTGTCAGAGATGTTACATATGTTTTTGTAAGTTTGTTTTTTTCATAAGAACTTTTTCATTAGCTTGTGTGTTTGTTTGTTCATGGCTGTGCTTGTCCTGTAGTGTACCACTAGTCCCCTAGATGTTAGTAATGTAAAGGCAAAAAGATGATAAAAACAAAATTCAAAAGAAAAAGCAAATCATCTTTTCTGAATGTCAATCAACTCTTGCAAGTACACACTTCTGCCAGCAGGTGGCATACTCTCTATCCTGTCACCCCTTTATTCTGGCTGACCCCATTCAACACCCACTTCCCCTTCCTACGCCTAGTTGGCCTTGGCATTTCTTTGGTGCCACTCTGAGAAACTGTAACCTAATCTCTTTCTATATAGCTGAATACTTCCAGGCTTAGAGCCGGTTATGCAACTTACCAAAGTCACAAGACCACTAAGTGGTGACATCATTCTGTTGGAGGCTCAAATGCTTCCTCTTCCTACCATTTCAAAAACTGCTGAAGAGTGATTGCATGCACATCTGCATGCTGCATTCTAAACACGAGTGTGTTAAAAACACTTGTTTCGAGACTTTGACACCCACAAGTGATGAGCAATTTGGCCCAGGAGGTCTGGGGTGGGTCCTGATATGCCACATTCTAATGTGTATCTAGAAATGCTGCCATCAACAGAATCTAGGTGTTGGTAAGTCTGGTTCTAATGCCATCTACGTCTAGCCTGTGAGCGTGCAGTAATTAGTGTATTACTTTTTCTGAAACATTTTAAATTATAATCATGACAAATATAACATTTTTGATTCGTTGTTATGGTGAAATAAAAATCAGACTTCAGTACGATTAGCTTATCTGTCTGTCAGCCCTTTACAACAAGACTTCTGGAGTAGTGCTTAGGAAAATAAATGTGTAGAATATTGTCTCCAAAACATTTTACCAAAGTGGGCAGTAGGAGCTAGGTGGGAAACTTTATTCTTAAACTTACTGTTTGAGAATTTCGCATATGAATTTGGTGCATTTTGTGGAAATCTTTCCCACTCCCCCCCCCCCCCCCCCACACACACACACCATCTCTCCCAACCCCGTGTGCTCTGCTTTAAACCCTCGGAGTCCACTTCATGCAGATGCAGACAACTTTGAATAAATGCTGTCTCTGGCCCCCTTTAGTGTTTATAACCAGGAAGACACAGGTTTGGGCAACGTGCTTGACTTTGAAGGCAATGAAGCTATCACAGGGAAACTGGGGACCAGGTGTGGAAGCAGAGAAAAGACCATGTTCCCAAGGAAGCTTAAAGAAGGAAGGGGCAGACAGGGTAGGACAGGAAGGAGTTTCAAGAACAAGATGGACCCACTTTGCAATCTGAAGAGAAAGCTTTGTTTCCTGCTGGGCAAATGCCTGCCTTGTTAGCAGACTCATCGCTGTGAGTGGTGAGAACAGGGAGTGGAGAGGCCCTAACATGGATCAGAACTGCAATACACCTGCCCTTTTGCTGAGTCAGCCTGAGGATGGGATTTAGAACATTGACTCCAGTCTTAGAGAAGGCTTGGCTGGAATCTGGGTCACCTAACATCTCATGGCATCTTCACATACATTAGGATTCTGGCATCATAAATATTCTACCAATCAGCACGGTTGGACGCAGGCCCACCCCTATAGTCATTAAGTCAAAGCTGGCTGATCGGGAGATGTCACTTAGCACAGTTCTGCGAAATACATTTTACATGTGTTTATAATGGAAGGAGTACTGCATTATAATGCAACTTTAAATGTCGATAGTTGAGATTCTGAAATTAATGAATTCTACCATTATTAAAGTAAATTCTTTGACGAGTTTTTGTTGGCATTTGATATTTGGGTCTGTATAGCACAATAGTATTAGCAGGGACCCTCAGGAACAAACTCCTTTTGCTCAAGTCAGAGATAAAACAGAAGTCCTTCTTCCTCCCTCCCTCTTCTCCTCCCTCCTCTCCTCCCTCCCTCCTCTCCTCCCTTCTTCTCTTCTCTCTCCCTCCCTCCCTCCCTCCCTCCTTCCCTCCCTCCAACTCTATTACCTGGCTCAGGTGCCACTGTTTGTGCCCCAGTGTTTTCCTTGTGCATTAACACTCCAATCATGCCTCCAACAGAAACCCACCTGGAATGAACTCCTCCCATCTTCGCTAGTTAGTAAAGTTGAAAACCTAAACCTGCAGGTGTCAGTCAGCAGAGCCTTGGGTGTTTCTCAACAATCCAGCTTTCTCCTCACTGTAACTTCTAGGGCACATACATCTTCTCTGCACTCGACCTTGTAGTCCTTCCCTCTCGTCAGCATTTTCTCCTAGTGACAGTCCCTAGTACATCCCAGAATAAGCAGACTTTATCAGAAAGGGGTGTTTTTAATGGTCTGTCACCAAATTTATATTGTACCTTTCAATCCCGATTCCAACCTCTTCTTCCTATATTGTTCTTGCTATGGGTGAAATTTAGTCTACCTAAAACTCGTATATTGATGAGTGCAATCTGCCTCTCTATGTTTCCAACTATGACTGACAATATTTGAAAGGGTGACTAAGATAAAATGAGGTCACATGGATAGGCCTTAACTTAGTATGACTTTATCTTCTTTCTAAAGGAGACTGAGACAAAGACACGGTCTAGGGGATAAAGTAAGGAGGTGAGCTCTGGCTTCTGAAGCTGAGAAAGGATACATTTCTATTGCTGAAGCCATCAGCCTGTGACACTTTGTTAGGGAAGTCACTATTTCAGACCCATGTGCCATAGTTCTCAAAGAGAAAGGCACCTTACCCTAAATCAGGCTTCACTTCTACACTGGACTGTCCCATACTTTTCTTCATAGTATTTATCACAATTGGCCTTGATAAATTTTTATGGAATTGCCCCCTATTTTCTCATTATGTTATAAGGTATGTGGATGGATTAGGACCAGCAGAACATTTGGGGGTTCAGAAATAGTGTCCTTCAGAAATGTGTCCTTCTGGGATCCCTCATATTAACTGGGTGTGGAAATTTTGTATTTTGCCAGTGTTCTGCCAGATGCTATGTGAACGTTTTTTAAACCCTGGTGTCTCCATGAGTCTATGGCATTTACATAATTCTCTCTGTATATTAATGTAATGATAGAGAAGTTTATTAGATAATTTATTCCCTTGTTTCCTCTGTTGTTTTATGTTTAAACATGTTATTCATTAGATACCACGATGGTCATGGTTATGTCAACTTGGTTGGGTGTGATTGTGGGGGTGTTTCTAATTAAGATTGGAGTTGGTAGACTAGAAGAGTACTTGCCACATAGCAGTCAGTCCCCAAGTAATCCACAGAAGGTCTTGGGATTTGCTGTTCTGACTTCAGTTTGGAATTGGGCTATAGTGTAAAGAATTGGCAATACTGGTTTTAGACTGTCCCCCACCAATGCCCACTGAACCATGTAATCTGTGCTCCTGGGTCTCAAGATATCCTTGCTGCTTATTACTGGATTGCTAATTTCCCAGTAACTAAATGGCCTAATTCTTTATAATAAATCTCTCTGTATACATATACACATGCACATACATGCACACTACTCATACAAATATACACACATATACAAACATATATACACAAGCACACACACACACACACACACACACACACGCGCACTTATACATGGATTTTATTATGGAAAAACTTCCACAAATACTATTAGTACCCCAGTGTAGCCATTGCCTTGCTTCAACAATTATCAACACATGACCAGATGCAGTTAATATCATCCCATTATTATTTTGAAACACCTCCCAAATATATCATTCCATAAATAGATGCCGTGAAGTTAATTTACAGATACCTTTTAGAACTCATCACTCAGCTGGATTGGGTATCATTTTTACTTCTACCTCAAGATGAATAATACATTTATTAATTTTCTCTTCAGTCTTTTTTTATAGACATTCCATGAGTATGGAAAAGAAATAAATCATTCTGTCTACCATGAGACATAGCTATTTATACAGATTATTATGAGCAGAGAATTACATTTTGACCCTGTTAGTAAGTATGTGAATTCGGGCAAAACTTGGGTTCTGTGGATTCCTGTTTCTATCCCTCTAAAACAAAGAACACACAGGAGGACCATGCCTTGGACATGATGCTTAACAACTCCAGCTACTGTCCTTGTCATTGTTGTTACTCTGTGAAGTCATAGCTAGAGCTTGAATGTGCAGGTAAAACTGGTGACTCATCATTAATTCTTGTAGTAACAGCAGCTGAGAACACAGCAGGTGCCCCAATAATGGTACAGAGAAGCAGAGTCATCCATTCTTCCTTCCACAGAGCATGCCAGGTATCCTCATGTGCCCTCTCTAAGAGCTCTCTCCAGGGTTGGGGGAATAACAGCAGATTGATCCCCTCTAATGGTGTGCAGACTGAGTCTCAGCTTATGTCTGATGATAAATAATGAAGCAACCTCGCAGATCCTGCCTGCAGTTAATTACCCTGGGTCCAGGTCTTAGTCTTCCAACAAGCCCTTTAATAGGGGCTGTGTAGCTTCAGAAATGAGAGCAATGGAGAAATCAAAACCAGTTCCATCTGTCAAACTGATGATGGATTCTTCCAAACCTGTGAACAAATCCTGACTTGCTAATTCTATGCGCTGCGGATGCCTTTGATTATCATGAGACTCAGACAGATGGGAAGATCACTTTGTGGTTTTTATTTAAGAACCTCATGCAACTGTAGTTTTTTGGCTGAGGGTAATCAGTCACATTAAAGAATTTGCCAGAAAGTGTAACTCTACCTTGTTTATAGTTTACTAGCTAATTACACTTCAAAAATGGGCAGTCAAATAGTAAGGCCAAGCAGAAACTGCACCTGGATGCAGATTGTCACATGGCAGTGATGTCACAGGACAGATGGACATTTGTGAGCCACATAATACTTCCCTGGTGGACAGTGTGCAGCAAGCTCACAATATCATAAATCTGAAGTATTTGTTTCCACAGACTTGGTTCTGGCAAAGTCTTTGAAAAATTATCAAAATGATGACATAAATGGTCACTGTTTACAATATCCATATTCTTCTCTGTGCCCTTCATACCCAACATGGCTTCAGTTGATGTAGGAGCTCTCCTCTGCTCTTCCCTCTCTCCCCCCAGAGTTCTACCTTCAATGTTACCCACACTGATTCCTTACTCTACTCTGAGATACATCATCTTCGGAAACCTTTAGCTGGTGTCCTCTGGTGACCCGACTCAGTGAGGGCCAGTTTTGATTGTCTTCTCCGCAAGTCACTACTGTGGATCCCTTTCTAAAGAGGAAACCCAAAACTACATGGGAAGCACCATAGATATGTAACCTTGGGTGGTTTCTGGGACACATATGTCCTTTCTCTGATTGGATGGTGGCTACTCCATTCAATCAGAGAAATTATTTCATCTTGAAGTAATTTCAAGTCCACATCTCTAGCCTCCTTTTTTGTTTGTTTGTTTTTTGTTTTTTTTTTTTTTCAAGACAGGGTTTCTCTGCGTAGCCCTGGCTGTCCTGGAACTCATTCTGTAGATCAGGCTGGCCTCAAAATCAGAAATCCACCTGCCTCTGCCTCCCGAGTGCTGGGATTAAAGGTGTGCGCCACCACACCTGGCTAGTTTTGTTTGTTTCTTTGTTTGTTTTGTTTTGTTTTTTGTTTTTCATCTCTAGCCTCCTTAATTCTTTCCCCTGGTGACTCATCTGAATACTCTTGCCATATGGATTTTTTTAAAACATGTAATCTTTACCAATTTGCCCTGGTAAAGAGTCTTCAGTGTGCATCTCTCTAGTAGGATAAATCCAAAAGTTCCCCATTGAATGCTTGCATGCCCCAGCACCATCAACCTGTCTTTTTCTGTCCCTCTGACTATCAACACAGACTCTCTTATTTAACCAGAACAGTCCACACTGCCCCGGTCTTATCACTTCTCATCTATTGCTTTGCATGTTCATATTTATCTTTCATCAAACACCTTTCTAGATAGACTGTTAGTTCAGGTATATTAACAACATGTAGGTCTTGCTGAGTCATATACTACCGGCCTTTGAGAGTCTGGGAGGAAAAATAATGCAACACAAGAACCCGGAAACTGATCTGAAATACATAAACCTGTAATCCTGACACTTGTGAGTCCATTGGATGAGCTCTCTAAACTCTGTGGATACAAGCTTCTTAGTTTGTAACATATAGTGTCTTCTATCTTACAGGCTTGTTGTTAGAACTAAGCAGCATTGCAAGTTGCATGCATTCAGTGAATTGTAGCTATTAGGATATTAAACATATTGTGAATCTTCAGTGCTGGAAATGATGACTAGTAAATGGCTGATACTTAATAAATCGTAACAAGATCAGCTGCACTTATATTCTTGGCATTTATTTGTGGTTATTGATATAAGTAATGACCCTTAAGATAAAAATGAGGAAAATTTGGAGTTTCTCTACATTCAGACTTCTTTTTAGAAACCTTGATACCACTCACTAATAAAGATGTCTTTAGTTATGAATACAGGGGTTTCAGTTGATCCTAGACCTTCAAGTATCACCCATGATGGAAAAGCCATTTGGCAGACATGAAGGTGCACCTGCCCACATTGTGAGTTGTATGGAATAGAAAGAAGTGTCTTCTAAATTTTGACAAAATAAATGGTTGCTGATATAAAAGAAAGTTCTATAGGACAAAGCATGGAAAGAGAAAAAGATCTTCAGAACTTTGGGAGGGCAGAAGTGGAGATGACCACAGAGAGTGTTTGATTTCTGTCCAGTTTGGTTTTTGGTGCTGTTCAACATGGGTTCCTATTCGTCAGGAGAATCAGGACAGAACCCTAAATCTCAGTTAGATGAGCTTCCGTGATCTACAGAACCTTTGATTTCCTGTCCTGCCTGAGTATCATGTAGTCTATTATTTAGTTGATAACTTCTTCAAATTGACCCACTTTGGTTTCACTCAAGCAAACTCAAATGAAAGTTTTATAATAGAGAAATGAAAGTCATTACCAGAGGAGGAAAAAAAAAACTAGAATCAGTTTCCATAAATAGGAGAGAACTGTGAAAATAAACAGAGCTATCTTATTAAAGAAATTCTTAGCTAAAATTTCCCAGTGGAAGGTTGGAGCCTGAATCTTCTTTTTCTTTAATAAAAAGAGAGTTTGTTAAGTATTATGATTTTAAAAAATAGCATAAAAAATCTCAGGTCTCCTCTTTCATGCAGTTTGAATGTATCAAAAGAAAACAGGAAAAGATGTGCTTGCTCAGTCCCTCCCAGCTGCCATTCAGTACCCCAGTTCAGTCACCATCCTCTGGTCTGTCAGCAGCATGGACTCCACTAGCTAATCCAGATCATGTTCTTCACATCCAATAACATTTACCACGTGGTACACAAAGTTCAAGGAAAATGTTTGAACTGGCATTCCAGCTCAGGTGTGGGGCAACAGAACGCTCATGGTTACATAATAGTTTTGTTTCTATAGATACCTTCATCTGATAATTAGATGAAGCTCCTAGTGTACTCTCAGTCTCTGTAATCAAGTAAATGATGGCAATCAAAGTACCCTACCACTACAGCCTACTTCTTCCCTTGCCCCCAACAACAAGATACAACCTCATTTGGTAAGCTATGGATAAGAAGCAGTGCGTACCAACTATGGAATCAATCTAAGTAATGTCAGATCTTAGGTCACTGCTCTCCAGGTCTGTGTCACTGAAAACCTACTTAATCTCATATATTTCCAGCTCAACTATTTCTCTCTCATATCACTTATATGCTTCTATCAGAAAATGAAATAAATATTACTTAACAGGATTGCTGTAAGAATTAGAGATATTATCTGCAAAGTATGCAATACCTAATGAGATTTCAAAACTAATAGGCTTCTGGATCCTCTTCATTCTGCATGAAACTGCATTTTTCTCAGAGGCAGCTGAGTCCTTGAGACATGGTGATAAAGTTCAAAGCAAATGGAATTGGCTGTATCAGAGTGCAGGGTCACCAAATCTGCTTTTCCTCTGGAAGAAAGGGATGTTACTTTCATTAATGTGGCCTTCATTAACCTCATCTACATGGTCTACATCCAGTTCTGATTGCACTGGTGGCAAGTTCAGTGACACAGTCAAAGCTATCTATCAAACCTTGTCACCAATGAAAAGTTCATCTTCATCTCTCAGGAATGAGATCCACAATGAGTTGACCCTGTGCTGAACATGTTGTGGACTCATCTGGCACTTGTATAAAATAGAGCAGGCTAGGGTTACTTGAGGAGTGAAGCTAATAAGGCCATCATCTATGTCCCTTCTGCAGATACTTCCATGTGTGTGCTGGACACAAATAATGAGAAGTCTACCTCATTGGCTATCAGAAATGCCTCCAGCACCAACAAGTACTTGAATCACCTAGACAAAGCATCCATGATGAACTTACAACCGTAAAAGAATTTGTGGCCATAATTTATGCTGACTGAAATCTAGAATATACCTTTATGGACATAGTCACATGATGGCTCTGAGGATACCCAGAACATTATCCATGCATCTTTTAGAGCAAAACAAAGATTGAGGTTTTCCCTTAGCTGAATGAAAAACTTCCTGCTATGCCTTTCTATGTCCCCACCTCTAATGTTGACTGTGACTCTGACTGGCCATCTGAAAAAGGCTGCCACATATTGACAAAAATTGGCCAAGCAGAAACCTCAGGGTTCCCCAGAGAACCAGATTATCTCCTGCAACTTAAAAAATCATGTCCACTCTTCCATTTTGGAAGCTGGAGCCAGCATTACCCTCAGTTAGCCACTGTCTCATGCTCATTTCTTGAATTTAGCTGCAGCAAAGGATGATCAAGAAATAAAACCTCTCCTTGCCAACCCTGGCTCAACGAAGTCCATCAGCTCCAATGATAAGTTAGGAGAAAGAGAAACTACCTCAGCTCCCAGGAAACCCTTGGACTTAGAACATTCCTTCCTGGGCATGTTTTCATCCCATGCTTCTTGAAGATAGTAGTTCTATCTTGTCCTGGAGCATCAGTACTCCTCATCCCACACAGGAAAAATAGACAAGGAAGATTCAGTGCTTGTTGCTGTGACTACTCTAAACAGTTACCTGGTAAATAAATTAACACTGAAACCTGGGCAAGGAGACATCAAACACAATGACTGGAAGGTTAGGGACTTCAATTTCAACCAAGTGTTGTAGTTGACAGCCCAATTTATTTTTATTGTTGTTAATGATTTTTTTTTGTGGTCTTGGATTTGACATATCTTTCCTTAAATTCCTGTACTCATAAACAAGAAACAAATAAATAATGTTTTCTTTATAGGTACACTCAACTTTAAGCCCTTCAGTAGGTTTTTTTTTCCCCAGAATAATATAATTTTGTTCTCAGATGGACAAATGATTGCCCTGAATTCTATCACCACCTCTCTGGAACAGTGTCAGAACCTACATGTTAAGAACTCAAACCCAAAATGGATGTATTTGCAGGATATCATCCTGAGTGAGGTAACCCAATCACAGAAGAACACACATGATATGCACTCACTGATACGTGGATATTAGCCCAGAAACTTAGAACACCCAAGATACAATTTGCAAAACACATGAAACTCAAAGAAGAAGGAAGACCAAAGTGTAGATACTTTGTTCTTTCTTAGAATGGGGAACAGAATACCCATGGAAGGAGTTTCAGAGACAAAGTTCGGAGCAGAGCCTGAGGAATGACCATCCAGAGACTGCTCCACTTGGGGACCTATCCCATAAATAACCACCAAACTCAGACACTAGGCAGATGCCAAAAAGAGCCTGATGACAGGAGCCTTATATAGCTGTCTGCTGTGAGTCTCTGCCAGTACCTGGCAAATACAGAAGTGGATGCTCACAGTCATCCATTGGACAGAGCACAAGGTCCCCAATGAAGGAGCCAGAGAAATACCCAGGGAGTTGAAGGAGACTGAAACCCCATAGAAGGAACATCAATATGAACTAACCAGTACCCCCAGAGTTCCTTGGAACTATACCACCAATCAAAGAAAACACATGGTGAAACTTGTGGCTCTAGCTATATATGTAGCAGAGGATGGCCTAGTTGGTCATCAATGGGAGGAGAGGCCTTTGGTCTTGTGAAGGCTCTATGCCCCAGTATAGGGGAATGCCAGGACCAGGAATGGGAGTGGGTGGGTTGGGGAGCAGGGGGAGGAGGAGGGGATAGGGGAAAATAGGAAAGGGGATAACATTTGAAATGTAAATAAAGAAAAATCTAATTAAAAAAAATAAAGTTCCACTGGTCTTAGAACACTGGGGAGAAGAACTAGGTGGTATCAGGACTTTTAAGATAGAAAGTGCTGAGTAACTATGATAGTGGAGGCATAGCCTACATATACCAATTAATTGCATTTTTACATATTTACTTTCCTCCTACTCAGCTCTTCATTTAAATTTAAGTCAGCACAGTTCAAATATTATTGCTTCTTATGAGGAGGATTAACGTATCTATCTCTGGATGGGTAGATAGATAGATAGATGATGGATAGATGACAGATAGATAGATAGATAGATAGATAGATAGATAGATAGATAGATAGATAATAGATAGATATCAAGAATATATCAACTCTATGGGTGAACGAGATTCTCTATTATACCCTCACACCTGTCATTGTGATGTGTTGGAACATGGTCCAAGAATGGAATTGTGTAGAAGAATTCTTAGTACTTGTGAGAAAACTCCAAGAAAATAAGGATCTTGTGACCTAAGTTTCTTCAAAAACACAGAATTGTTCTTGAAGTGTGTTTTCAATCTCCTCCAGATTTGGCAGATTGGAGTGATTTTACTTCAGATTATTCATTACACTTGGCTATTATTATTTGTTTATATGCTTCTATGGAAAAAATGCTTTTGCTACATGCAATTTGTCTGCTATGTGTGACTTGTCCTTATAACTGTACACTTTACTCATGTGACTCCTCTTAATAAATTGTCCAATGCTCTGAATAAAGTTGACTGATGAATAAGAGAAAAAAAAAAAGAACTCAACCCCACAAAATTCCCTCTACTCCAGATGTCAATCACAGGTCTACAAGGTCATTTGTGTTCCTGAACAACCAGATATGAACCGATAGTTCTTAATGCTCCTTTATGGAGTACATTACATAGAGTGGCAAAGGGAAACTGAGGAAAGCAGGATATTTCCTGAATTACAGCCTTATTATGAAAGGATGCAAGTCTGGAGTGCTCAGGTGGAAGAGAAGTCATGGTCTGGGGTAGCTGTATCTTTTCCAGGCAGACTACTTTCCTGAACCAGAGGCTCTGTCAACCCTAAGTTTTAGGGTTTGCAGAGACAGCCTTATGCACATATGGTATATTAAGCCATTGGCTGTGTGTGATCAACTCAACCCCTTGATTCTCTCCTTTCTGCAGAAATTGGATGTAGCTGAAATCTCCAACTCTTAGCCTGAATTCTGTGACCATCTAGGTACAACTGGCCTTGAAATTTCTTGAGTGCAAAAACCAGACCCTTCTCATTTTAGAGATTCCGGAAGTGGAGGTGTCTTTGTTGGTGTTCTATTGCTGTAAAGAGACACCATGACCATACCAACTCTTATAAAGGAAAACATGTAATTGGAGCTGGCTTATAGCTCAGAGGTTTAGTCCATCATCATCATCATCATCATCATCATCATCATTGTTATCATTGTATCAGTGAGCATGGCAGAATGCAGACAGACATTGTGCTGGAGAAGTAGCCAAGAGTTCTACATCCAGATCCACAGATGGCATGGTGAGAGATCAACAATGGGCCCGGCTTGTGCTTGTGAAACTTCAAAGTCAACGCACAGTGACACATTTCCTCCAACAAGGCCAAACTTTCTCAGGAATAAGGACACACTTCTCAGTCCCTTCTAATTAGTGGCACTCCCCAATAACCAGTCATTCATTTATATGAGCCTATGGGGTCAATACTTATTCAAACCACTCTATAGGATTGTAGCCATATCCTTATGGAAAAATGCATCAGTCCAACTTCAAAAGTCCTCCTAATTTATCACTGTCTCAAAACTGTCACCATTTAAAAGTGCAAATTTCAAAGTCTCTTTGGAGATTCATGGCAATCTCTTTTCTGTAATGTCCTGTATAATAAAAATAAAAAAGAGATGCTGAAGGGACCCTGATATAGCTGTCTCCTGTGAGGCTTTGCCAGTGCCTGGCAAATACAGAAGTGGATGCTCACAGCCATCTATTGGATGGAACACAGGGCCCCCAATATAGGAGCTAGAGAAAGTACCCAAGAGCTGAAGGGGTCTGCAATCCTATAGGTGGGACAACAATATGAACTAATCAGTACCCCCATAGCTCGTGTCTCTAGCTGCATATGTAGCAGAAGATGGCCTAGTTGGCCATCGTTGGGAAGAGAGTCCCCTTGGTCTAGCAAACTTTATATGCCCCAGTACAGGGTAACGCCAGGTCCAAGAAGTGGGAGTGAGTGGGTAGGGGAGCAGGGCAGGGAGAGGGTATAGGGGACTTTTGGGATAGCATTTGAAATGTAAATGAAGAAAATATCTAATAAAAAATGTGGAGAAAAAAAAGAGATCACATACTTCCAACATGCAATGTCACTGTCACAGAATATACCTTACCATTCCAAACGGGAGAAAAGGGGGCCATAGTGAGAAAATACTTAACCAAAGGAAGACTAAAAACCAGGAGGGCAAATTCTAAATTCTGTTTCTCCATGTCCAATGTTAAAGTGCTCATCAGATCTCTAATTCCTCTTAGCTTTGTTGTCTGCAATATCCTTCTCCCTCTTGAGCTGGTTCCATACCCAGTCTGCAGCTTTCCTGGGCAGGGATCCCATGATCCTGCCATCTTCAATATCTTGGGGTCTTCAACACAATCCAGGCTTCATCTTCATAGCTTCACACAATGGCTTCTTTGGGCTTCCATGCAGGAACACACCTGACACACACTTGACCTCAGTGATTCATCTTAGTCACACTGGGAGATTCTATAACACCTTGTATCATTGACTTTAAAGCCAGAACCACAGAGCTGAAGCTGCCAAATTCTGATGCTTGCTGGGGATGGACCATGACATTTTCATCAGCTTTCTGTAGTTGATGGTTTTCTTCACTGCTTAAACTTTCTTTTCTGTAGTTCCTTTTCACAAGTTGGAAGTTTAGCTGGATGTGGTCTTGTCCTGAGTTCACCACTCCCTTTATTTCATGTAATATCAGGCTTTTCTTTAAACTTTTTACGTCTTTGAGAACCAGACTTAGCTTCATTATACTTCTCAAACTGCTCATTTTATACTTTCCTTTTGCGCAACTTCCTCCTTATCATCATAGATCTGCATAATACTAATAACCAACAGACTCAATACTAGGCTGTCTTGAAATCTTCTCTGCCAAAGTAATTAATTTGAAACTCTTCAATTTTGCCTCAAATGTATTTTTTTGGACAAGGGCAAAAAGCAACCACATTCCTTGGCAAACTATCACAAGGATGGTCTCTAGGTCACTTATTAATAGTCTCCTGCTCTGAAACCTCTTGAGACAAGCTGTCATATTCTACATTCTTACACACGTTCTCGCGACCGGCCAGGAAGAACGCAACAAACCGGAATCTTCTGCGGCAAAACTTTATTGCTTACATCTTCAGGAGCAAGAATGCAAGAGAGCAAGAGAGCAAGAGCTCTATTGCTTACATCTTTAGGAGCCAGAGCACAAGAGCGCAAGAGTGCAAGAGAGCAAGAGCCAGAGCAAGAGCTCTATTGCTTACATCTTTAGGAGCCAGAGCGCAAGAGCGCAAGAGAGCAAGAGCCAGAGCAAGAGTGCAAGAGAGCAAGAGCTTTATTGCTTACATCTTTAGGAGCCAGGGCCAGAGCAAGAGAGAGAATGGTGAAACCCCGTCCCTTTTAAGGAGAATCATCCTCTGCCTAGGACGTGTCACTCCGATTGGCTGCAGCCCATCGGCCGAGTTGTCGTCACGGGGAAGGCAGAGCACATGGGGTGGAGAACTACCCTTGGCACATGCGCAGATTATTTGTTTACCACTTAGGACACAGGATGTCAGCGCCATCTTGCAACGGCGAATGTGAGGGCGGCTTCCTACATATCCCCCTTTTCTTTTAATAAGAGCAATAGGCCACCCATATTAATGAGAGTGGAGATAGAGGTCAAATCCCCAGTGTGCAGGTAAAGGAGCCATACACATAACCTCCTCCCAGGTTTATCACCCAGAGGGGTCCTGGTCTGGTCCCGTGTCGTTTTACCTGGGGAGAAGGACACTTGGACACTCAACCTTCTTGAAAGATGACATGTCTCCCTAGAATAGGCTCATATATGCCGCAGAGCCCTTCTACTGCAGTGCTTAGCCGTGCAACTCTCTCGGGCTGCTGAAGCACACTCACTCTATCCCGTGCAATGAGACTAGCCTCATGGGGTGCAAGAGCTGAATGGCCAGCGACCTATTGCTTAAGCATAGATATATCAGGGGAAGCACCATGTTCTAGTACTGCAAGTGCCTGGGCAATAACCACCTTGTCTCTCCTAGTTTGGGCCTTAAGCTTACAGACCAACCAAAGAAGCAACACTAATCCACAGCAAAGTGTATCTCCAAATAATCCCACCCATACCCATTCTTTAAAGAAGGAAAATGCTGAGGAGATCCAATTGGGTAATCCTTTGGTCAGGGACAGGTCCAAGCTCATGGAGTTGACCTGAATGATGGCAATTCTCAATTCCCGAAGGGTCTGTTCAAATTCAGCCGTCCAATTCTGTAACATATACTGAGAAAGACTTTTTGACAAATTAGCTGCCCTAGTAAATTTCTCATACTGAATGGAAGTAACGGACAATCCCGGAAACTTTTGTTCACATCCCAGCTGAGCTATTTGCCATAATACATCTAGTTGTTTCTGGACAAGATCTATGAGTTGATTAATTTCTGCCCATGGAGCATTTTTGGGATTGGAGGATGGCGGCTGCTAAGCCTGCATTGGTGAGAGGTCCCCCAAGCTCCCGACAAACCCTGAGCCAGTCTTGTAAACCTTTGTTCTTTCTTGGGGCTATGGCCGCTCGGCACTCCTGTGTGGCTTGCTCATAAATGAACTATTCTACCAGAGGTGCGGCTTGCTCTGAATCTGCAAAAATACGCTCTGCTGCCTCTGTCATTCTGGCCACAAAATCTGAGAATGACTCCTGAGGTCTCTGGACGATCTTTGTTAGTTGTCCAGTGGCTTCACCTGCGCGGGAGAGCGCCTTCCAGGCCCTAATAGCCTTTTCATCTGATTCAGAACTACTAAGAACTGGCTCCTTGAGCTCACCTAGTGATGAGTATAGGCTCCTTCTCCTAGAGACCTCCGCTAATTGATCTTTTTTCTTTTCTTTTTCCTTCTCCTTCCTTCTAATCTCTCCCCAGGTATTCTTACCTGACCTAAACTTTTCCTCGGGTTCAAGACCCGTGGAAAGGCCTGTATACTTATTTTGTGTACCATATTTCCTCTTTGCTCCTACTCTCTCTCCCCGCTTTACTTCTGATAGATTGCCCTGAATTTCATCCAGAATTTTCAGCCCTGCCTTAACCGCTTGATAACATGTGAAAAGGAACAAAAAGGCTCCTAACACTAGAGAAAGTTCAAGGCCAAACATACCTTGTAAAGCTATTTCCCACTTTACTTCTGATAGACTGTCTTGAATTTCGTTAGAAAGTTCAAGGCCAGACTTACCTTGTAAAGCTATTTCCCACTTTACTTCTGATAGACTGTCTTGAATTTCGTTAGAAAGTTCAAGACCAGACTTACCTTGTAAAGCTATACTTACGGGTACCCTGTTCCCCAGCTGAAGAGTTCTGAATTCACGCAGTTGAATCCTTCTCAACAGTCTGTTTTACGGGAACACTTCATTACCACCGTTCCCCAGCTGAAGAGTTCTGAATTCACACAGTTGAATCCTTCTCAACAGTCTGTTTTACGGGAACACTTCATTACCACCGTTCCCCAGCTGAAGAGTTCTGAATTCACGCAGTTGAATCCTTCTCAACAGTCTGTTTTACGGGAACCTTTATGACCGTGACCCACAGTTCTGGTTCCAGAATGAGGGATCTTCCTTGCGCCGGTGATGGTAACCGTCCAGGGTTTTCTTGTCCCGGGTTTTCTCGTCCCAGGTCTTCTCGTCCCAGGTCTCAGCACCAACTCTTACCCGCGTTCTCGCGACCGGCCAGGAAGAACGCAACAAACCGGAATCTTCTGCGGCAAAACTTTATTGCTTACATCTTCAGGAGCAAGAATGCAAGAGAGCAAGAGAGCAAGAGCTCTATTGCTTACATCTTTAGGAGCCAGAGCGCAAGAGCGCAAGAGTGCAAGAGAGCAAGAGCCAGAGCAAGAGCTCTATTGCTTACATCTTTAGGAGCCAGAGCGCAAGAGCGCAAGAGAGCAAGAGCCAGAGCAAGAGTGCAAGAGAGCAAGAGCTTTATTGCTTACATCTTTAGGAGCCAGGGCCAGAGCAAGAGAGAGAATGGTGAAACCCCGTCCCTTTTAAGGAGAATCATCCTCTGCCTAGGACGTGTCACTCCGATTGGCTGCAGCCCATCGGCCGAGTTGTCGTCACGGGGAAGGCAGAGCACATGGGGTGGAGAACTACCCTTGGCACATGCGCAGATTATTTGTTTACCACTTAGGACACAGGATGTCAGCGCCATCTTGCAACGGCGAATGTGAGGGCAGCTTCCTACACTACATTCCTCTACACTCCTACCAGTATAGCCCATTAAGCCCCACTGCTTTCCTAGCCCTGGATCCAAAGTCTATTTTCTGTCAACAAAAAGCATGGTCAGCTCTGTTAGAGCAATATCCCATTTCTGGTACCAACTTCTGTCTTAGTATTTTAGTGCTGTGAAGAGACACCATGACCATGGAAACTCTTATAAAGGAAAGCATTTGAGTCTTGTTTACAGTTTTAGAGTTTTAGCCTATTGTCATCTTAGTGGTGGGGAGCACAGTGGCATGGAGGAAGGCATAGTACTAAAGAAGTACTTAGTGTTCTACATTCAGATCTTCAGGCAGCAGGAAGAGAGTGACATTGGGTCAGGCTTGGGCTTTTGAAATCTTAAAACCAACTCCCAGTGATATACTTCCTCCAACAAGACAACACGTACTGCAACAAGGCTATATACTTCCTAATACCTTCCACGGAGTGACACTTTCTGATGACCAAACATTTAAGAATAGGAGTTTATGGGGGCCATTCTTATTCAAGCCACTGCAGATGGCACGCCCCCCTACATTTGTGTTTCTTATGTCATACTTTTAAAACGAACAAACAAACAACTCCCCGACTGCAGATCACATCTTCAGGCTGTGGTTCCTGCTTACCCCTGTTTAGGTGGCCTTTGTAGTTTCCTACATGAGTGACTATATTAAGAATTAAAGTGAAGAGCTTCTGAGGCGGCACCATTTTCGGCTCCAGACAACAAGCCACCTTCCTGGCCAGAGGACGGGTGTCTGCCCGGCCCGGGAGGCTTCTGCCTCAGGTTCCGCGAGAGCCATCTTGGTTCCGGGACTCTGCGGAGGACAGTCTGCACAGGTGAGAGTGTGGACTACAGAGGCTAGCAGCTTTAGGGACACGCAAGAGCCGCAGAGCTTCAGGAACAGCGCCGTTTTCAGGCTCCAGATATCCGGCCACCTTCCTGGTCAGAGCACAGGTGTCCACCCAGCCTGGGAGGCCTTTGCCTCAGGATCCGCGGTAGCCATCTTGGTTTCAGGACTCCGCAGAAAGTAGTCTACACAGGTGAGAGTGTGGACTACTGAAACAACGGCTTCTGTGACAGGCCAAAGCAACACAGCTTCTGGGAAAGATCCTGTTTTGGGCCTTCATCTTCAACCAGGAGGAGGTTCAAATGCCAGATAACTGTGCACCTTCCCTGAAAGAGGAGAGCTTGCCTGCAGAGACTGCTCTGACTACTGAAACTCAGAGGAGAGAGCTTGTCTCCCAGGTCTGCTGATAGAGGGTAACAAAATCACCAGAGGAACGATCTCTAAACAGAGACAACTATAACAACTAATGCCAGAGATTATCAGATGGCAAAAGGTAAACGTAAGAATCTTACTAACAGAAACCAGGACCACTCACCATCATCAGAACCCAGCACTCCCACTTCGTCCAGTCCAGAGCACCCCAACACACCCGAAAAGCTAGACCTGGATTTAAAAGCATATCTCATGATGATGGTAGAGGACATCAAGAAGGACTTTAATAGCTCACTTAAAGAAATACAGGAGAACACTGATAAACAGGTAGAAGACATTAAAGAGGAAGCACAAAAATCCCTTAAAGAATTGCAGGAAAACACAACCAAACAGGTGATGGAATTGAATAAAACCACCCAAGACCTAAAAAGGGAAGTAGACACAATAAAGAAAACCCAAAGTGAGGCAACACTGGAGATAGAAACACTAGGAAAGAAATCTGGAACCATAGATGCGAGCATCAGCAACAGAATACAAGAGATGGAAGAGAGAATCTCAGGTGCAGAAGATTCCATAGAGAACATCGGCACAACAATCAAAGAAAATGGAAAATGTAAAAAGATCCTAACTCAAAATATCCAGGAAATCCAGGACACAATGAGAAGAGCGAACCTACGGATAATAGGAGTGGATGAGAATGAAGATTTTCAACTCAAAGGACCAGCAAACATCTCCAACAAGATTATTGAAGAAAACTTCCCAAATCTAAAGAAAGAGATGCCCATGAACATACAAGAAGCCTACAGAACTCCAAATAGACTGGACCAGAAAAGAAATTCCTCCCGACACATAATAATCAGAACAACAAATGCACTAAATAAAGATAGAATACTAAAAGCAGTAAGGGAAAAAGGTCAAGTAACATATAAAGGCAAGCCTATCAGAATTACACCAGATTTTTCACCAGAGACTATGAAAGCCAGAAGAGCCTGGACAGATGTTATACAGACACTAAGAGAACACAAATGCCAGCCCAGGCTACTATACCCAGCCAAACTCTCAATTACCATAGATGGAGAAACCAAATTATTCCACGACAAAACCAAATTCACCCATTATCTCTCCACGAATCCAGCCCTTCAAAGGATAATAACAGCAAAAAACCAATACAAGGACAGGAACCATGCCCTAGAAAAAAAAAGAAGGTAATCCCTCAACAAACCTAAAAGAAGACAGCCACAAGAACAGAATGCCAACTTTAACAACAAAAATAATAGGAAGCAACAACTACTTTTCCTTAATATCTCTTAATATCAATGGACTCAACTCCCCAATAAAAAGACATAGACTTACAAACTGGCTACACAAACAAGACCCAACATTTTGCTGCTTACAGGAAACTCATCTCAGAGAAAAAGATAGACACTACCTCAGAATGAAAGGCTGGAAAACAATTTTCCAAGCAAATGGTCTGAAGAAACAAGCTGGAGTAGCCATTCTAATATCGAACAAAATCGACTTCCAACCCAAAATAATCAAAAAAGACAAGGAGGGGCACTTCATACTTATCAAAGGTAAAATCCTCCAAGCGGAACTCTCAATTCTGAATATCTATGCTCCACATACAAGGGCAGCCACATTCATTAAAGAAACTTTAGTAAAGCTCAAAGCACACATTGGACCTCACACAATAATAGTGGGAGACTTCAACACACCACTTTCACCAATGGACAGATCATGGAAACAGAAACTAAACAGGGACACAGTGAAACTAACAGAAGTTATGAAACAAATGGATCTGACAGATATATACAGAACATTTTATCCTAAAACAAAAGGATATACCTTCTTCTCAGCACCTCATGCTACCTTCTCCAAAACTGACCACATAATTGGTCACAAAACAAGCCTCAACATATACAAAAATATTGATTGTCCCATGCATCCTACCAGATCACCATGGACTAAGGCTGATCTTCAATAATAAAATAAATAATAGAAAGCTAACATTCACGTGGAAGCTGAACAACACTCTTCTCAATGATACCTTGGTCAAGGAAGGAATAAAGAAAGAAATTAAGGTCTTTTTGGAGTTTAATGAAAATGAAGTCACAACATACCCTAACTTATGGGACACAATGAAAGCATTTCTAAGAGGAAAACTCATAGCTCTGAGTGCCTCCAAAAAGAAACTAGAGAGAGCACACATTAGCAGCCTGACAACACACCTAAAAGCTCTAGAACAAAAGGGAGTAAATTCAGCCAAGAGGAGTAGACAGCAGGAAACAATCAAACTCAGAGGTGAAATCAACCAAGTGGAAACAAGAAGAACTATTCAAAGAATCAACCAATTGAGGAGCTGGTTCTTTGAGAAAATCAACAAGATAGATAAACCCTTAGCCAGACTCACTAGAGGACACAGGGAAAGCATCCTAATTAACAAAATCAGAAATGAAAAGGGAAACATAACAACAGATCCTGAAGAAATCCATAACACCATCAGATCCTTCTACAAAAGGCTATACTCAACAAAACTGGAAAACCTGGATGAAATGGACAAGTTTCTAGACAGATACCAGGTACCAAAGTTAAATCAAGATCAGGTTAATAATCTAAACAGTCCTTTATCCCCTAAAGAAATAGAAGCAGTCATTAATAGTCTCCCAAACAAAAAAAGCCCAGGACCAGATAGGTTTAGTGCAGAATTCTATCAGACCTTCAAAGAAGATCTAGTCCCAGTTCTTCACAAACTATTCCACAAAATAGAAACAGAAGGTACTCTACCCAACTCATTCTATGAAGCCACAATTACTCTGATACCTAAAACACAAAAAGACCCAACAAAGATAGAGAACTTCAGAACAATTTCCCTTATGAATATCGATGCAAAAATCCTCAATAAAGTTCTTGCTAACCGAATCCAAGAACACATCAAAACAATCATCCATCCTGACCAAGTAGGTTCATTCCAGGGATGCAGGGATGGTTTAATATACGGAAATCCATCAACATAATCCAGTATATAAACAAACTCAAAGACAAAAAACACATGATCATCTCATTAGATGCTGAGAAAAAATTTGACAAAATCCAACACCCATTCATGATAAAAGTCTTGGAAAGATCAGGAATTCAATGCCCATACTTAAACATGATAAAAGCAATCTACAGCAAACCAGTAGCCAACATCAAAGTAAATGGTGAGAAGCTGGAAGCCACCCCACTAAAATCAGGGACTAGACAAGGCTGTCCACTCTCTCCCTACCTATTCAACATTGTACTTGAAGTCCTAGCCAGAGCAATTAGACAACAAAAGGAGATCAAGAGGATATAAATTGGAAAGGAAGAAGTCGAAACATCACTTTTTGCAGATGATATGATAGTATATATAAATGACCCTAAAAATTCCACCAGAGAACTCCTAAGCCTGATAAACAGCTTCAATGAAGTATTTGGATATAAAATTAACTCAAAGAAGCCAATGGCCTTTCTGTACACAAAGAATAAACAGGCTGAGAAAGAAATTAGGGAAACAACACCCTTCTCAATAGTCACAAATAATATAAAATACCTTGGCATGACTCTACCTAAGGAAGTGAAAGATCTGTATGATAAGAACTTCAAGTCTCTGAAGAAAGAAATTAAAGAAGATCTCAGAAGATGGAAAGTTCTCCCTGGCTCATGGATTGGCAGGATCAATATAGTAAAAATGTCTATCTTGCCAAAAGCAATGTACAGATTCAATGCAATTCCCATCAAAATTCCAACTCAATTCTTCAATGAATTAGAAAGGGCAATCAGCAGATTCAACTGGAATAACAAAAAACCTAGGATAGCAAAAACTCTTCTCAAGGATAAAAGAACCTCTGGTGGAATCACCATGCCTGACCTAAAGCTGTACTATAGAGCAATTATGATAAAAAACTGCATGGTACTGATATAGTGACAGACAAGTAGACCAATGGAACAGAATTGAAGACCCAGAGATGAACCCCCACACCTATGGTCACTTGATCTTTGACAAGGGAGCTAAAACCATCTAGTGGAAAAAAGACAGCATTTTCACAAATTGTGCTGGCACAACTGGCAGTTATCATGTAGAAGAATGGGAATTGATCCATTTCTATCTCCTTGTACTAAGGTTAAATCTAAGTGGATTAAGGAACTCCACATAAAACTAGAGACACTGAAACTTAGAGAGGAGAAAGTGGGGAGAAATCTTGAAGATATGGGTCAGGGGGAAAATTCCTGAATAGAACAGCAATGGCTTTTGCTGTAAGATCGAGAACCGATAAATGGGACCTCATAAAATTGCAAAGCTTCTGCAAAGCAAAAGACACCGTCAATAAGACAAAAAGGCCACCAACAGATTGGGAAAGGATCTTTACCTATACTAAATCAGATAGGGGACTAATATCCAATATATATAAAGAACTCAAGAAGGTGAACTCCAGAAAATCAAATAACCCCATTAAAAAATGGGGCTCAGAGCTAATAAACAAAGAATTCTCACCTGAGGAATACCGAATGGCAGAGAAGCACCTGAAAAAATGTTCAGGTTCCTTAATCATCAGGGAAATGCAAATCAAAACAACCTTGAGATTCCACCTCTCACCAGTCAGAATGGCTAAGATCAAAAATTCAGGTGACAGCAGATGCTGGGGAGGATGTGAAGAAAGAGGAACACTCCTCCATTGTTGGTGGGATTGCAAGCTTGTACAACCACTCTGGAAATCAGTCTGGCGGTTCCTCAGAAAATTGGACATAGTACTACTGGAGGATCCAGCAATACCTCTCCTGGGCATATATCCAGAAGATGTCCCAACCGGTAAGAAGGACACATGCTCCACTATGTTCATAGCAGCCTTATTTATAATATCCAGAAGCTGGAAAGAACCCAGATGCCCCTTAACAGAGGAATGGATACAGAAAATGTGGTACATTTACAGAATGGAGTACTACTCAGCTATTAAAAAGAATGAATTTATGAAATTCCTAGCCAAATGGATGGATCTGGAGGGCATCATCCTGAGTGAGGTAACCCAATCACAAAGGAACTCGCACAATATGTACTCACTGATAAGTGGATATTAGCCCAGAAACTTAGTATACACAAGATATAAGATATAATTTGCTAAACGCATGAAACTCAAGAAGAACAAAGACCAAAGTATGGACACTTTGTCCCTTCTTATAAATGGGAACAAAACACCCATGGAATGAGTTACAAAGACAAAATTTGGAGCTGTGATGAAAGGATGGACCATCTAGTGATTGCCATATCCAGGGATCCTTTCCATAATCAGCTTCCAAAAGCTGACACCATTGCATACACTAGCAAGATTTTGCTGAAAGGACCCAGATATAGCTGTCTCTTGTGAGACTATGCCAGGGCCTAGCAAACACAGAAGTGGAATGTCACAGTCAGCTATTGGATGGGTCACTCGGCCCCCAATGGAGGAGCTAGAGAAAGTACCCAAGGAGTTAAAGGGAACTGCAACCCTATAGGTGGAACAATAATATGAACTAACCAGTACCCCGGAGCTCTTGTCTCTAGCTGCATCTGTATCAAAAGATGGCCTAGTCAGCCTTCACTGGAAAGAGAGGCCCTTTGGACTTGTAAACTTTATATGCCCCAGTACAGGGGAACGCCAGGGCCCAAAAGGGGAAGTGGGTGGGTAGGGGATTGGGGGGGTGGGTATGGGGGACTTTTGGGATAGCATTGGAAATGTAAACGAGGAAACAGAATTAAAGTGAGTCCCTCAAACTGAGTTACCCTCAAGTCCTATTCTCCAAAGCACAGAGCAACTCAGGATTTAGAGAGACACTTTGGGGCTGTGGCAGGTCACTCTGTCAGCCTGCATACTGGCTATTGAACCCTCAGCCGAACTATTCTCTAGCCACCAATCTTGCCCATTGTTATAGATCTCTGCTCTGCAAATCAAGCTATCTCATCCGAGAACCTCTTATAAACATTTAGAGCTCAAATATTTTTACTAGATGTTTACATTCATAGTGCTTGCCAATATATGTTAGTTGGACTCTAAATGAAACTGAAATGCACTCATCATATGGTTAATGCATCTTATCTGTCCTCGTGGGCCTGATTCCCATTTTCCTTCCTCTCTTTGGACACTGGGAAATCACTTTTAAAATCTTTTTGTACAGGAGCATTGTATAACTTTCCTGGGAAGATATGAGCAATGGCTGTTCAAGCTAGAGAAGGCCCTGAGAGTAAACCAAAGGGATAATTCCACCCAAGTCTTGATTGGCAACCGGTGAGTTTATTGAGCTTACTTACAGAAGCACGGATGAGTAAAAGACAGAAGGCCCACCTCAGCTTGGATGACAACTGACAAAAGTTACATCCTTGCATCTCTCTGCCCAGTTTGTAGGCATCTCCACAGAGTCTCCTTCTTCTTGTTCAGGGTTTATAGAACACAGAGAAATAGTGCTGTGCATCTTGGAGCCTTCTGAGCTATGAGAATTTCATGTTTCTTGCACTTAACTGAGTCTGATAGAGCTCCTTCCTTCCAAAGAAGGAAATATTTTACTTGGCACAAAGATAGACAACAGGCAATACAATGTGTGATTCATGAAATTAGGCTGTGATTCCTTCTTATTTTGACCATGGAAGACTGTGGGAAGCACCCTTCCAGACAGCAGGGTGACACTGCCTTACTGTGTCTACACTGTGTTTCTCTCTTCAGTGTCCTCATGTTTTAGTTTTACATGCCTGTACCATATCCCTGCCATGAAGCCCCTAAGAGTGATGTGCGCGCATGCCTCCATAACTAGTTCCAAATCACCATGTAGTGGCTCACACACTTCCCATTAACCTGCTAGCTGGGATTCAGTTGAATTTGTGTTACTGAGGAAAATTAAGAGGTCAAAGAAATGCAACTTACCCATACACAGAGTCAAAGAAGCCACTGCTTCTGTGGAATGACCCCAGTGATATATCTTTGTTTGCAAATGGAAAGATGAGGTGCATAGAGATGTATGCATATCTTGAAATACAAAGACTACAGCCCTCACTACACTGCAAAGCATGCATGTAGACACCTCTTTCTTTGTTTTGTTTTCTTTTCAGAGACAGGACCACTATTTTCTGAGTGCTGTCCTGAAATTCCCAGTCTAACCAGTTACTGAACAAGCCTCATAAGTTGTAGAATTGTCCAAGGGGCACAAATTGATCAAGCTTTTTTTAAAAAAATTTTTAGTAGGTATTTTCCTCATTTACGTTTCCAATGCTATCCAAAAAGTCCCCCATACCTACCCCCCCACTCCCCTACCCACACACTCCCCCTTATTGGCCCTGGTGTTCCCCTGTACTGGGGCATATAAAGTTTGCAAGTCCAAAGGGCCTCTCTTTCCAGTGATGGACAACTAGGCCATCTTTTGATACAGATGCAGCTAGAGACAAGAGCTCCGGGGTACTGGTTAGTTCATATTGTTGTTCCACCTATAGGGTTGCAGATCCCTTTAGCTCCTTGGGTACTTTCTCTAGCTCCTCCATTGGGGGCCCTGTGATCCATCCAATAGCTGACTGTGAGCATCCACTTCTGTGTTTGCTAGGCCCTGGCATAGTCTCACAAGAGACAGCTTTATCTGGTTCCTTTCAGCAAAATCTTGCTAGTGTATGCAATGGTGTCAGCGTTTGGAAGCTGATTATGGGATGGATCCCTGGATATGGCAATCACTAGATGGTCCATCCTTTCGTCACAGAACGAACAAAACAGGCAACCCAAGTTTGATTCTCCCAAATGCTGTCATGGTCCTTACTGTGGTCTCTGGGGGAATTATTTTATCCCTATAAAATATCCTGGGGCCAAGTAAGAGATACTTCATTTTGAAATGAAATGTCCTATTTTTGGAGTCCTGTCCTGAATTTTTTTCTTTTGCCTATAATAATCTATTGTCCTATATACCAAAAATAGTGTTTGGTAGGGGCTATTTAAAGTGCTTCAGCAGAAAGCCTTATGTGGCCTGCTGAGCTTAGAACAAAAGAGGTTAATCCTCTGTAAAGAGAACTCTGTCATCAGAAGTAGACTGTGGACTGGGGCTGCCAGGGTTTTTATTTTCCTTCATTTTGATTTTCCTAAAAATGAAGGAAGCCCCAAAGATGATGAGAGAAAGAAATCTGATGTGGCACAAGCTAATTAGTAGGCTGTGATGAGATGACTCAGCAATGAAGAACAGTTGCTGCACTTCTGGGGGAGGCAGGCTGGATTCCCAGCACCCACATGGCTGCTCACAACCATCTGTAACTTCAATCCTAACTAGGGGAGGTCCAATCAGTGTTCTTCGCTGGCTTCTAAGGGCAGTAAGCATGCGCATAGTGCACAGACATGCGTGCAAGCCAAAAACTCATACACACAAAATTTAAAAATATATGCTAATTAGCAGACTGATTTAAGAGACTCACATTAAACACCTGTAAGAAAACTTTCCTAGAACAGTAGTTTGCTTGAGTTTAGATGGAGCTGGGAAAGGGACTGTTTTGTGAAAACTATTATTTACACAATCCTTCAGGACTGCATCACTTCTGATTCTCAAGAACCCATAATGTTCTTCAGCTATTGGAAGGGGGGGGGGGGGACTCAGTCCCTGTGGCTGCTGTTAAAAAAAAATGTGCCACAAAAGCGGTGGCTTAGTGCAAGCTGGCTTTGTTCCTTTACAGAGCTGCAGGGCAGTGTCTCAGTTCAAGACACAGGCTGAGGTCAAGGTGGGCACAGCTTCCTCTGTATAGGGAGCATGTACTACCCGTCCTTGCTCCAGACGCTGGAGGCCACAGCATTTAGAGTGCCTTCCCCCTTCCTCAGAGCATACTGTAGCAGACATGATTCTTCCTCACACCACTCTACCTGCCCTCAGTCAAGTTTCTTTGTAATTCATCATGCAGAGGCATTCGTGATTACATTAAGGCCTCCTTGAGTGATCTCTCACAATTCCAAATCAACTTAGCTCATGCCCCAGTCTTAGTTCTACAAGGTGGCTTGCAAGGTTGCTCCTGGCTCTGATGGTTTGCAGTCCCACACAATGCAAACAGCAGCAGGATCGCCTCTCCTATTATAAACAGAACATTTCAACAGAAGAACAGCAGGTAAGGGATGCCTGCAGTCGCTAGAGATGGTATTTTTTTATTCACTTCTAGACACTCTAATTAGTGGCACACAGCTGTTCACAGTAAAGTCTCCTTTGTACCCCAGGTTTCACGCAAGCCTTTTCTGTTCTTTTTAAACTTAGTCTTCCTAAAGGCTCGCCAAGTTTGTTTAAATTTTCAAACAAACAAACAAACAAACAAAAAAACCCCAAACAAACCCAAAATCAGATTCTTAGGGCTGTGGAGATGTCCCGGTGATTAAGAACACATGCTGTCCTCTCAGATGACTGGGCTCAGTTTTTAGCACACATTGGGTAACGCCAAGCAGGCATGAGAGTGCGTGCATCGCCCCATGCATCGCTTCAGCAGGGAATACATGACAGGGAACACTAGCCAGCTGGGAAAAATGACATCACAAAAGTTTCAGGAAAACACGTGGACTTAAATATATAATATGAAGTGAGGTCACACAATCATAGAAAGAAAAAGATCTACGTGTTCTCAGTCATATATGAAGTCTAACTAATAACATACGTATAATGTAAACGAATGCGTAGTGGGTATGGTAGACCATGTAGAAAGAGAACAAGAAAGGGCAAATATTAGGGGTTAAGAAAGGGCTGAATGCAAGCAGTGGATATGAGTTAGGAAAGACAGAATAAAGCTAATTGTTTTTCTAATTTTGACACAGATTTTTTTATTTTAGGTGGTGGGTAAACACATAAATATATATTCTAGGTCTTGAGAGATAGTCTTTTTCTTTGTTTCTGTCTCAATATTACATTATGTACAATATGTAATATAAATACATATAGAGAGATAATATATATAACATATTATATAATATAATTAATATAATATATAATATAATATAAAACTTCCATTCAAATTAGCTCTGATAACTGTATAGAAGTTCACTGGATAGTCTCTGAGTCTGGCTGATTTTGGAGTTTTTTTTTGTTTTGTTTTGTTTTTAATTTGAAACATTTTTGTATAATAAAACGTAAAAACACATTGCTGAACACTCCTCCATTGTTGGTGGGAGTGCAGGCTTGTACAACCACTCTGGAAATCAGTCTGGCGGTTCCTCAGAAAACTGGACATAGTACTCCCGGAGGATCCAGCAATACCTCTCCTGGGCATATATCCAGAAGATGCCCCAACAGGTAAGAAGGACACATGCTCCACTATGTTCATAGCAGCCTTATTTATAATAGCCAGAAGCTAGAAAGAACCTAGATGCCCCTCAACAGAGGAATGGATACAGAAAATGTGGTACATCTACACAATGGAGTACTACTCAGCTATTAAAAAGAATGAATTTATGAAATTCCTAGACAAATGGATGGACCTGGAGGGCATCATCCTGAGTGAGGTAACACATTCACAAAGAAACTCACACAATATGTATTCACTGATAAGTGGATATTAGCCCCAAACCTAGGATACCCAAGATATAAGATATAATTTGCTAAACACATGAAACTCAAGGAGAATGAAGACTGAAGTGTGGACACTATGCCCCTCCTTAGATTTGGGAACAAAACACCCATGGAAGGAGTTACAGAGACGGAGTTTGGAGCTGAGATGAAAGGATGGACCATGTAGAGACTGCCATAGCCAGGGATCCACCCCATAATCAGCATCCAAACGCTGACACCATTGCATACACTAGCAAGATTTTATTGAAAGGACGCAGATGTAGCTGTCTCTTGTGAGACTATGCCGGGGCCCAGCAAACACAGAAGTGGATGCTCACAGTCAGCTAATGGATGGATCATAGGGCTCCCAATGGAGGAGCTAGAGAAAGTAGCCAAGGAGCTAAAGGGATCTGCAACCCTATAGGTGGAACAACATTATGAGCTAACCAGTACCCCGGAGCTCTTGACTCTAGCTGCATATATATCAAAAGATGGCCTAGTCGGCCATCACTGGAAAGAGAGGCCCATTGGACTTGCAAACTTTATATGCCCCAGTACAGGGGAATACCAGGGCCAAAAAGGGGGAGTGGGTGGGCAGGGGAGTGGGGGTGGGTGGATATGGGGGACTTTTGGTATAGCATTGGAAATGTAAATGAGTTAAATACCTAATAAAAAATGGAAAAAAAAAACACATTGCTTTGTCTGCTTCTTGTCTTTGTTCAGTCTTTTCTTCTACTAAATTGGGTTGGTTTGTTCTCGCCTTTCTGTTCACTGGGATTGTGATGCAAGGTCATTTGTCTGAGGCATTTCATTTCTTACTTTGGCATCTATGGCTTTATGTCCCTGAGTGCTGCTACAGCTGGCTCACTGGGGTTTGCCATGTCGTATTCTCAGAGAGAAAAGAAAGGAAGAAAGGAAGAAAGAGAGAGAGAGAGAGAGAGAGAGAAAGAGAAAGAAAGAAAGAGAGAGAGAAAGAAAGAAAGTCACTTTCATTTGCTTTAAGAAATCACCGTTTTCCTTTTGATTTCTCTTCTTTTTGGTTTGTTTTTCCTTTCGGATGATCTCTTCCCTACATTTATAACAATGTTTGCACTATGAAGTGAGGTGCAGACACTCACAGATGTTATTTTTCCTGTTGGATTCATCACCCCTCATTGTAGAGTGACATCGAGGGTCTCTCTCTGTGTGCTCTAGCATCTGTTCTGTTTGATGGACATATATCTCACTTCTGTTTCTTTTGTTCTCATCTGCGTGGAACATCTCTAGTTCCAGACTTTAACTTTCACTGTGTCTCTTTCTTCAACTACTAAACAGCATGTTCCTACGTTCTATTGATTTTACATTCATTTCACCAATCTAATTTTTTAATTAAAATAATTTCCATTTGAGGTTATTATTAATAGGTTAAAAACTTGGTCCTGTTACTTTGTTGACTTTTTTCTGGTGACACTGTGCTCGTTTCTTCCCTCCTTTTCATCTTTGTATTGTTGGCAGTTTTTTATGTTAATAACATCTGGTTAATAACATCTGATTCTCTCTCTCCCTCCCTCCCTCCTTCCCTCCCTCCCTCTCCTATCTCCCGTTTCTGTTCTACACGTGTTTTATAATTCCCATAGATATGACTTAAAGGTAAGAAATTGTTCTCCTGACTGCTCTAGTCTGTGAGGCATCGCCTGTGCCATTGTTTTCATTCACAGAGTTCTTCAGTGTGAAGGTTTCCCAGTGACTGTTCTGTGACGTCACTGTCTTGCCTGGATTGCTCATTCAGATTTCAATGCCTTCATTAATTCTCACATCTCCTTCATTTTCCTCAAGATTACTAATATGACCATTTCAGGCAACTCGCCAATTTTCTCCTTGAGCACAATTGCTGCAGCATCAGCTCACTTCACCTTCCTGTCCCCTTTCTTTTTCCCTGGATCCCTACATTGGTGTTCTCAAGGATCATACACCTCTCAGAATTTGTTAACTTTCATAGTGAGAGACTTTCCCTAGTGTTGAGTGCTACAGTTACAGTTATCTGGTGTGTAGGCTCTGTTGCCATTGGTCCAGATTAGTATAGCTGTGCCACTTGGTCTACCTTATCATCTGTAACCAGTGTCTAAGACGCTGGTGTGGAGCTCAGTGGCCTGGGCTCTAGCAATCTGCAAAACTGACCTGGATCCAAGAGGCAGCTACCCTAGGTAAAGTAAGATGCTTAGTGTTCTGTAAATAGCAAGGAAAGAATGCCTACCAAGTACAGGGTAAATGCCAGTTTTCTCTAGTCATGTCAGGATAAGGCCACTGTGTTGAGACTACTAAGATATGTACTGAGACAAGCCAGCAAGCTGCTTCCCCAGGGCAGTGGGTAGGTAAGTACCCAGAAGGATCCCAAGGCTAGCACTGTGTGTGCAAGGCTGAGGGTGCTTGGTGCTTCCTAAGACTGTGAAAATGTAGGCAGGAGTGCTCTGCCTTTTTGTAAGAGTGGCTGGGCAGGGTCTGAAGATATCACTGTATATATAGCAGGAACTTGGACTGAGTACTGTCTCTAGAGTAACACAGTATCACAGAACTCCTGTCATCTATCCAAAATGCTTTCAAAAACTGTCAGGGACACAGCTCTCTACAGTAGAAAGAAGCAGGTATGCACACTGCAAACATTGCTGGGGCCTCTTCCCTGACCATTCCTCACTTTTGAGAAGACACTCTTGAACCAATTCATCAAAAGATCAAGTGAATATGTTGGGTGATCTGTCTGTCTGTACACACACACACACACACACGTATATATATATACACACACACTCTGGTTGTCCTGAAACACTCACTATGTACACCATGCTAGCCATGACCTCATAGGGTTCTATCTGCCTCTGCATGTGCCATCATGCTTGGCCATACTAGGTGTTTCGTTTCTGTCTTTATAAAGCCATTTTGGGTCTCCATTTGTTGTAAGATCCACACAATAATACCTACTCTACTTTAATGATATCCATCCAACACTCAGAAGAATACATTTTAGTTTTTGCTTTGTCTGTCTTTCTAAAAAATAAATTAAGTTGTTCTTTAATTTTTCCGTACAATATATTTTCTCATGTTATCCTCGTCTCCCAACTCCTCTTATTTCTCTTTCCAGTCTCCTTCCCCTCCCAATTTTATCTATCTATCTATCTGACAATCTATCTATCTATGTACCATCTATCTATCATCTAACCTATCATCTATTGATCATCTCTCAAATAAACAAAACCAAGAAGTATACACACACACACACACACACACACACACACACACACACACACACACAAATCAAGACAGAAATAAAAATTAAAAAGCAAGAGACAAAAAAAAAGCCTCAAACAAATAAAAATGAGACAAAGGTCTACAAAAATAGCACTGTTTGTTTTGGATTGGCCAACAACTAATCCTGGTCATGATGTATACCCCTGGTTGTGGTTTGTATACCCATCAAGAAAGAGAGAGAGACTCCATTGGGGAAAGCTGAGGTCTCCTTTGTCAGCAGATATCACTTGCAGATAACTTGGTTAGATGTAGGACTCCATGTTTACTTTCCCCTCACAGTGTAGGGACCCTGCTTGACCTCTACAGGTCTGTCCCTGTCCATGCTGTCACAGTCTCTGTGAGTACATATGTGAATCGCTCCTGTTGTGTCTGGACGACACTGTGTCCTGGCTCTTATAATATTTCTACATTTTCTTCCACATAAAACTCCGAGACTTTTGGCAGAGTTTTGATGAAGACATCTTATTTAGAATTAAGTGCTCCAAAGTCTCTCACTCTCTGCACATTTTCCAGTTGTAGGTCTCTGTGTTAGTTCCCATTTTTGCAAGAAGTCCCTCTGAGAAGAGCCAAGTTAAGCACTGATTATACAAATAGTAGTTTGTCAATACGTGTCATTTTATTGCTATGATACTTTAGCAAAATAATAGTACTTTATTTCAAAAGTACAATTAGGAAAATTTCCTTCAACTTCTTTTTTTATTATTATTGGTGATTTTATTTACTGACATTTCAAATGTTCATTTCCACCTTCCCAGTTCTCCTCCACAAACTTCCTGTTCCACCCCACCCCCATGCTTCTATGAGGGAGCTCACCCACCCACCCACCCACTTCCACCTCACCACCCTAGCATCTCCCTACATTGGGGCATGGAGCCTTCACAGGACCAAGGGCCTCCCCTCCCACTGATGCCTGACAAGGCCATCCTTTACTACATAAGCAGCTAGAGCCATGTGTCCCTCAATGTGTACTCTTTGATTGGTGGTTTAGTTCCTGGGAGCTCTGGGGTGTCTGGTTGGTTGATATTGTTGTTCTTCCTATGGGGCTGCAATTCCCTTCAGCTCCTTCAGTTCTTACCCTAACTCTTCCATTGGGATCCTCATGCTCAGTCTGAAGGTTGGCTGTGAGCATCCACAGCTGTATTGATCAGGGGCTGGCAGAGTCTCTTAGGGAACAGCCATACCAAGCTCCTGTCAGCAAGTGCTTCTTGGCATCAGCAATAGTGTCTGGATTTGGTGTCTGCAGATGGGATGGATCCCTAGGTAAGGCAATCTCTGGATGGTCTTTCCTTCAGTCTCTGCTTCACTCTTAGTCCCTGCATTTCCTTTAGACAGGAACAATTCTGTGTTAATATTTTTGAGATGGATGGGTGGTCCTATCCCTCAACCAGGGGCCATGCCTAACCTCTGGATATGGTCTCTACAGGTTCCATCTCCCCTTTGTTGGTAATTTCAGCTAATGTCATCTGTGTTGGTTCCTGTAAGCCTCTGGCTTTCCTGGCATCTGGGACTTACTAGTGGCTACTCCCAGTTCCCCATCCCCCACTGCTACACACCTCCATTCAATTTCCTGACCCTCTGTATTTCTCCCCCATATCCTCCTACACCTGATCATGTCCCCCTTTTTCTTTCTACTCCCTCGCCCTCACAGGTCCCTCCCTTCCTTTACCCCCTGTGATTATTTTGTTCTCCCTTCTAAGTAGGACTGAAGCATCCACACTTTGGTCTTCCTTCTTGAACTTTATATATGGTCTGTGAGTTGTATCATAGGTATTCCAAGCTTTTTTCCTAATATTAACCTATCAGTGAGCATATAGCATGTATGTTTTTTTTTGTGACTGGGTTACATCACTCAGGATGATATTTTCTAGTTCCATCCATTTGAGGAGTATTGATGCTAATTCTTCTTTGAAGGCCTGGTTGATCTCTGCACAGAATCCATCAGGCTTTAAGTAGGTTTTGGCTGGGAGACCTTTAATTCCTATTCTGTTTCACTAAGGGTTATGGGTCTGTTTAAATTGATAACTTGATCTTGATTTAACCTTGGTAGGTCATATATATCAAGGAATTCATCCATTTCTTTTAGATTTTTCCAGTTTGGTGAAGTACATATTTTTAAAGTATGTCCTTATCATTCTCAAATTTCTTTGTTATCTGTTGGGATGCTTCCTTTCCTATCTAATTTTATTAATTTAGATCTTTTTATTCATATTTTGGTTATTTCGGCTATATATTAGCCTCATTTGTTGATTTTCTTAAAGAAACAACTCTTTGTTTTATTAATTCTTTTTAGTTTTTTGTATATTTTGTTTCTGTTTCATTGCTTTCAACTCTGAGTTTGTATATTTCTTGCTCCCTATTCAATTGTGCAGTTATTTCTTCTTGTTTGTCTAGCAAATTTAGGGTGTTACTAGTTTCTATATATGATAACTCTTTTATGACACAGGCACTTAGCTCTCTCTACTTGCTTCTTAGAACAACTATGGACTGTCCCATAGATTTGGGAATGTTGTGTTTTCATTTTAACTCAGTTACAAACAGTTTTTAACTTTCTTCTTGATTTCTGCTTTGACCTGTTTTTCATTCAGCAGTGAGTTGTCTAGTTTTGATGAATCTGTAAGCTTTCTGTTGTTTCTTTTGTTATTGATATCCAGCTTTAATCTGTGTGATCGGTTAGAAACAGGGTGTTGTTTCAATTTTCTTTTATTAGTTGAGATTTTTCTTGTGTCCAAGTATGTGATTAATGTTGGAGAGAGTTCCCTGAGCTTTTGAGAAGAAAGAAGAAAGTACATTTGTGTGTGTGTGTGTGTGTGTGTGTGTGTGTTTGGGAGAAGTGTTCTGTAGATATCTGTTGAGTCCATTTGGTTTATGATGTTATTTAACTCCAACATTTCTGTTTAGGCTTTCCCTAGGTAACTTGTCTATAAGTAAGAGTAGAGCATTGATGTTACCTACTATCACTAGGTAATATGTGATTTTTATCTATAGGAGTGTTTCTTTTATAAACTAGGGTGCTTTTCTGTTTGTTCATACATGTTTATAATTACAATATCCACTTGATGGATTTTAGTTAGGGTTGAAAACTATTGTGTCAGTTATTAAAATATTTATTCCTGCTTGTTTTGGGGGTCCATTTGCTTGGAATGCCTTTTCCAATTTAACCTGAGATTGTGTCTACCTTTGATGGTAAGGTGAATTTCCGGAATGCAACAAAAAGACCTTGTTTAATAATACAATCTGTTAGTCAGTATTAAGACTATTAATATCAAGAGGTGTTAATGAACAATATTTATTTCCATTACTTTGTTGTGGTGGTGTGGGTTTTTTTACTCTCTCTTTTAACTAACTGTTCTGAGATTATTTATTCATGTGTCCTCATAGTTTTACTTAATTTTCTCTTTAGACTAAAGTTTTTCTTCTAGTGCCTTCTTTAACATTGGATTAGTGGACAGAAAGTACTTACTTTTATTTTTATTGTGAAATGATTTGTTTCTCCATTACTTATGATTGCTAGTTTTGTTGGGTATAGTATTATGGGCTGGTATCTGTGATCTCTTAGAACATTTAGAGCATCCTTCCAGGTTCTTGAGGCTTTCAGTGTCTCCATTGCAGTCAGGTGTTATTTATTCTGACTGGTCTGCTTTTATATGTGACTTGCTTTTATTACCTTGAGGCTTTTAATATTTTCTTTGATTTGTACATTTAGTTTTTTATTATCATGTGTTGTCAGCATTTTTTTCTTCTGGTCCTGTCTACTTAATGTTCTGTATGCTTCTTGTACTCCAGTAAGCAACTCCTTTACATTGAAGAAATTTTCTATAATCTTGTTAAAATATTTTTTGTACCTTTAACCTGGGTTTCTTTTTCTTCCTCTATCCATATTATTTGTATATTTGGTTCTTTCATAGTGTCCTGGATTTCCTGAAAGGTTTGTGCTTGGAGTTTTCACATTTAATAATTTCTTTGACTGATAACCATTTCTTCTACCTTGTTTTTAATGCCTGGGGTTCTCTTTTGTGTATTGTAATCTCTTGGTAAAATTTTAATTTCCAGTTTTATTTTAGTTTGGGTTTTCTTTGGTTATTTTATTTATTTGTTAAATTCTACTTTCAAATCTTGAGTTGTATTTATTATCTCATTCAACTGTTTGTTTTATGAACCAAATTAAGGAATTGATTTGTATCTTTTTATGTTCCTTGAACATATTAATAATTGCTACTTTGTAGTTCTTAAGTTCTGCTTCAGCTACTTTGCAATTCTCAGGGCCACTATAATGGGCTTATTGGCTTTACTGGAGGCGTGCAGTCATGACTTTTCTTTTTTAAAAAGATTTTTTTATTGGATATTTTATTTATTTACATTTCAAATTTTGTCCCCTTTCCTGGCTTCCCCACCACAAACATTCCCATTCCATCTCCTTTCCCTCTGCCTCTATGAGGGTGCTTCCCTGCCAACCCATCCACTCCCACCTCATCACCCTAACATTCCCCTACACTGAAGCATCGAGGATCAAGGGTCCACAGGATCAAGGGTCTCCTCTCCCATTGATGCCAGATAAGGCCATCCTCTGCTACATATGCAGCTGGAGCCATGGGTCACTCCATGTGTACTCTTTGGTTGGTGGTTTAGTCCCTGGAAGCTCTGAGGGGTCTGCATGGTTGACATTGTTGTTCTTCCTATGGGGTTGCAATCCCCTTTACTTCCTTCAATCCTTTCCCTAACTTCTCCACTGGGGTCCCATGCTCAGTCCAATGGTTGGCTGCAAGCATCCACATCTGTATTGCTCAGGCTGGTAGAGCCTCTCAGGGAATAGCTACACTAGGCTTCTGTCAGCAAGTGCTACTTAGCATCAGCAATAATTTTGTCTGGGTTTGGTGTCTGAAGATGAGATGAATCTCTAGGTGGGACAGCCTCTGGATTGTCTTTCCTTCAGTCTCTGCTCCACTCTTTGTCCTTGCCTTTCCTATAGACAGAAAGTCTGAGTTAAAATGTTTGAGAAGGGAAGGTGGCCCCATCCCCAAACTGGGAGCTGTGCCTATTCACTGGCTATGGTCTCTACAGGTTCTATCTCCCCTTTGTTGGGTATTTCAGTTAATCTCATCTCCATTGGGTTCTGGGAACTTCTTGCTTTTCTGGAACCTAGGACTTTCTAGTTAGCCATGACTTTTCATGTTTGTGTTTTTATGCTGGGGTCTAGGCATTTGGAGTTATGATGTTGAGGTGTTTCTTGGTGTTGATATATGGTTTTGTCTTTATTGGTAGGGTTCGCTCTCTCTCTCTCTCTCTCTCTCTCTCTCTCTCTCTCTTTCTCTCTCTCTCTCTCTCTCCCTCTTTCTCAGTTGCTGATGTAGTCTCTGGTTCCTAGCCAATTTTGGTAGATGTGGAGTCTGTGGTAGAAAGGGTTGTGGTAGGTTAGCGAGTGACAGAAAGGAATGGAAATAGGCTAGGAAGAAAGAGAGGGGCTCCAGGAAGAAGCTAGGGAGGTTGGGATCTGCACCAAGAGGCATAGTCCCCAGAAATGGAGGTAGAGTAGGATGAGGAACTTCTGCAAGCAAGCTGCTAGAAGATTGAGAATAAGTCTGGAGAGGATGGTGAAAACCACCAGGGTCCTAAGCCCAGTGTAGCTACTGAAGACCTCTGGTAGAAAGTGGTTCTGGGTAATAGGCAGCTGATACAAAGGAAGACAGGGAGATGGCCTGGAGGAGAAGGCTGGAATATTGGCAGGAAAAGAACTAACTGGGTCTGTACCAAGAGCCAGAGTTCTAGGTTAAATGCAGTTTTGTTTGTTTGTAGTTAGTTAGTTAGTTTGTTTGTTTATTGTGTGGTAGCCATATCTGGTCAGGTATCCTGTGAGTATGACCAATACTCTTTGGATCACTATAGTTTTGCAACATAATTTGAAATTTTGTACGGAGTTTGAGATATTACAATATTATTTTCTTCATTGGAGTTTCCCTCAGCTTAAATGGTTCACACAAAATTCAGATTATTTTTTATTTCTGTAAATGATACCATGGAAATGTACTGGATCTGAACTTTGCTTTTGAAAATGTGAATATTTTAATGATATTAGGTCTAAATCAATGGCTATACAATATATTTCAATAATACATGTTCTCTATGATTTCTTTCATTAATGTTTTATAGATCTGATACCTCTTTTTAAAACTACTGTTAATAGGATTCAATCTTTCAAATTTTCTCTTTCTGACAAATCATTATTGGTATAGAGAAATGCATAGAAATAGTTTTAAATGGTGATTCAGTGTTCTTCAATTTTCCTCATTCTTTCCTTAGATTAGTAGTTTTTTTGTGTTGCCTGGGTTTTCTGCATATACAGTCATTCTATCCATAAATAATGATACTTTTAGTTTTTATTTTCCAATCTGCATGTGGAAAAGTAACCTTTATTTGCCTGAGGTAATTTGTCTCAGAGGTCACTGCCTCTGTCTGCTAACATAAGCTTAGTCCTGGAAACTTCTAGACTCTATACAATCTTATCTAATGCCTAGAATGTTTTCAGCCTCTGAGACTTGCTGCTGAATAAAACCACCAAAATGAACTCTAGCTGGCTGGTTCAACTCTCAACTGTTCTGGCTCAAATTCCTCTCCAACCTGAATGATTCAATATGCCCTTTCTCTTTCTGCCTTTCCTGAATGGCTCTGCTTGGCCTCATACTAGCTCTGGCAATCTGTTCTAATCTTGTGGCTCCTTCTCAATCTCTGGATAATTCTGTCTTTACCTGTGTCTAGCTTGTCCTCTCTCTGTAACCTGTCTCTGTACAACTGTCCCAGTAAAACTGCCTCTTCTCTCTGTACTGCTCCTTAAGTAGCTTCCCTTTACTTAATCTCTGTTCTCAAGAGCGTTGGGCAAATCCCATGTGTCAAATCTTTCTCTGATTTATCTCTTTGGCTGCTACTTAATTAGACATCACTCATCACTTTCAAACCTGGGTGCTTCCTTCTACAAACTCACTTTGCCTTCATTGTTTGGGATTATAGGTGTATACTAAGGAAGTGTTTGTAGTCCAAACCAGAAGGATTAGAGGTGTGTGCTAAGGCTGAGCCACAGTACAATTAGAAACTGGGTTTTTCAGTAAATAACAGAATCTTGGAGTTCATAATGTGAATAAGTATCTTGCAATGTGGATGATATTTATTGCTTTCTCTTGTCATGTTGGTCTTATTATTACTTTTTTGATGACTATAAGTGTTGAAAGAAGATGCCTTTACTTTACGCTTTAATAGGGAAAACTGAGTTTTCTCTATTGTTTATAATATCGGTAATGTTCTTTTAGAAACAGCTACTATTCTATTGGGAAAAATTCTTCCTATACTTAGTTGAAACTTTGTAACAAGGATTTTGTTCAGAACTTGGGAGATTGTTCAGTGAATTAAGACATTTGCCACCAAGACTGACAATCTGGCCTCACATAGTAGAAAGAGAAAAGAAAGCCTGGATAGCTATCCTCAGACCTCCAAATACGTGCCATAGTATGCATGTGCACACAAATCAACAAATAAAAAAGTGTAATAAGAATGTCAGTGAACCTTGTCAAATGTTATTTTCTCTATTAGGTAGTCATGTTATTTGTGTTGGCCCATCAACTGTTACACTGCACTGAGTGTTGTCTGCTTTTTAACCAACCAAACATCATTAGAGTAATTATATGACATCATGTATACACTTTCTGCTGTGTTGTTGGATTCATTAGCCTAGTATTTTATAAAGGATTTTTGCACCTTTGCTTGCTCATCAGCCATAGATATGTTTTATAGCAACATTTTTGTTCTGCTTTGCTGTAAGTGTTTTTGCTGGATTCATAACATGAATTTAGAATTTTATATATATATATATATATATATATATATATATATATATATATATTGCTTTGAAGAATTAAAGAAGTATTTATACTTTAAATGTTTGATATCATCTGTAATAAAGGCATCTGGCTGCAGATGTTTCTTCATTAGCAGGTTTTAAATTCTACTTGTTATGGTTTTAATATAAAACACCACACAGGCTTACTTATCAGAGAGATCTTTAGCTGTTAAGGCAATTTTGAGAGTCACTAGAAACCCATAAAGTTCAGTTCAGCTGTAGGAGATGGATAACTGAGGCATGTCTTTGAAGCTTTATCATTTCTTGGCCTCCACCTGTCTCTCTCTCCTTTTTGTCTGAGCCAGTTTCCACCTAAGCACATTCTGTCTGCCATGATACTCCTTATCACACACTCATAGCAATAACAGCAACAAAAACAAGCAGCGATGCTCTGACTCCTCCAAAGACAGAGACCAGAGCTTCTTCCCTGAGGTTGTGTGTGTTGGGTACCTTATTACAGGAACATTGCTGGAGAAACACAGAACTCCAAACAGACCCGGAAGGAAGCAGTCAATTATAAAAGTGTTAGGCCTCCAGCATCCTACTTTTAACAGTAGATGGATTATCCAGACAAATTCAGTAATGAAATATTGGACTTCAGCTACCCTTTAGCCCAAATAAACACAGCATATGTATAGAGACTGTTGTATCCAACAGGACCAGGATTCTAATCTCCTATCACTCACAAGTATACAATATTTAACTCACATGTTAGGACTCAAACTGAAATAAATGAAGATGATTGAAACTGTTTCAAATTCTTTCTAAGTACCATGATATAACACTAGTAAGTTTATAATACACAGAAATTAAATTTTATCAAATAGCATTAGAATAACATCCCTGAATAACAAGTGAGTCAGAGAGAAAGCAAAAAATTTAATAAAAATATATTTAAAGAAACAAAGATGGGGACACAGCACCCCAAAAGCTACAGCAAATAGAAACAAAACAAAACAAAAAAAAAAACAAAAAAACAAAATAAAACAGTTCTACAAGGAAAATTCACAGCACAAATGCCTATGATACTTGAAAAAGAAACATTCTAAACAACTTGATATTTCATAATAAACTATAAAAAGAACAAACCAAACCCCAAGTTAAAAGAGAAAAAAAAAACCCACAAACACTAGAGGAGAAATAAATCAAATGAACAGAAAACCTATTGAAAATAATAGAAAGTATACTTGGTCTTTAAAAATGTAAACTGAACCAAACTCAGACTTATTCAGTAAAACTGCTAAGTCTCAAATAATAAAACTGGGAATGAAAGTTGAAAGTTTAGAATGGAAACGTTAAAAAGAAACATGAGAAGATATTATAGACAATTAATTATATGCAATTAACTCGATAATGTAGACCAGTGGCTTTCAACCTTTCTAGTGTTATGACCCTTTAATACAGTTCCTCATATTATGGTGACCCCCAACCATAAAATTACTTTAGTTGCTACTTTATAATTTTATACTGCTATGAATTTTAATGTACATATCTGATATGCAGACCCTGTGAAAGGATCATTTGACATCCCCCCACCCCAAAAGTGTCACAAACCATAGGCTAAGCACCACCGATCTAGTTCAAATGCACAGAGGTCCCGACACCAGCCCCTTCTAAGACAAAATAAGGAAAGTATATTAAAGCACAAATACATAAATTCAATAGTAAGACTATCGACAACCCAAGTTTAAAAAATTAGAACAAAGGTTTTAATATATACCTTTCTGGAAATGTGTGCAGACAGCCGATACTCCTAAAATGAGACCCATTGTGGTGTCATGAGGAAAGTGCAAGTTGAACCAAAATGAACATCACTGCATGCCTACTAGCATGCGCCATGTCTAGAGTAAACTGCAAAATTTGTGCAGGTACTTTGGAAGATGGGTTCCTCAAAAATACACACACTCCTATGGTGTGACCTGTTCACAATGCCTCTTACTATCTACCAAGGAGTTAAGGCTTATATCTACATGAAAGCCTGTGTGGATGCCATATTAATCAGGGTTCTCTAGAATAGCAGAACTTATACAGTCAACACACTCACACACACATGCATGTATACATATAGTGTATGAATATGTACATGTATATATAATTTATTAGAATGACTTGCAGGCTAATCCAACTCGTCCAACAATGGCTCACAAGGAATGAAAAGTTTAAGAATTCAGAAATTGCTCAGTCCACTGGACTGGGTATTTCATCTAGTCTTTAGTAGATCCTGATTCTTGAAGAAGTAAAGTCTAACACCAGTGAGTGAATGGCCTTGCTAGCAAGGCAAGAGCAAGAGGAAAAAGAGCAAAAGCTTCCTTCTTCCATGTCTGTATGCAGACTTCTATTAAAAGATGTGTCACAGATTAAAGATATGTCTTCACCTCAACAGACAGATTAAAGGCATGTGTCTTCCTGCCTCAAAGACCCAGACTAGAAGTGAAGTCATCCACTTCAAACCAAGCAAAAAGTCTCTCTTAGGGTCTGCCCTCCATTTCTGGGTTGTAGTTCAGATGTGGTCAAATTGACAAGCAAATATAGCCAGCATGAGTGCTCTTTATTCCTAACTGCCAATCACATATCTGAACAGATAAGCTGTGCACTGCTAATTGTTGCTAGAAATAAATGAGTATTGAGGTATAAACAAGCAAGAGAACCCTCCAGTGAACAGCATTAAATTAAACAATTCAATCTGGAAAGACTGCATGCCCCAGAGTTCCAACCCTGTGATATCACAAGGTTAAACTAGAGACTGGAATGCAGCCAGTGGTTGACCACCAGGGCTATGGTGGATGGAGAGATGACTAAATAGAGTGCAGAGGAAACAAATGCTATTCTACAGGACAGCATCATGTTGGATATATGTTCTTATAAATGTATCCAATCCCTGAATATATTGACACAGCACCCAGAGTGACCCCTAGTGCAAGCTATGGACATTGTTAACAGTGAGGTGTCCATCAGCTATAACAAGTGTACTGTTTGGGGGTGAAATACTGATAATGGAGGGAGGGAGGGGGGATGTGAGAATATAGGAAATCTCTGTTCCTTCCCCTTAATTTCCCTGTCAATTTAAAACTGTCCCCTCAAATATATATTCTATTTAAAAATTACTGCCCACACTCAAACATGCGCATGCCTTTGTAAAACTCTCTGTTCAAAACATATGCTAATGTGAGGGAAGAGGTTCATAACCAAAACTCATTTTTAAAGCTGGTTTATCTCTAAATGCGTGAGTGTTTTATTACTGTTATTATAAATGCCCTTTCATGTGGGCTTTTCATTGTTGTTGGGGAGAGTTACAGAGTGAAATGGAAAACAACAGTTTCTTGACAAGTTACAGACTTTCAAGTCGCTAGAGTGGGCGGAAGAAATAAGCATTGCAGAGCTTGGTGACATGGATAGGACAGCTGGATACTGAGATGGTGACAGGAATGAGACGCTTCCAGAGCTTTGCTTCATGGAAACTGCTTTATCAATTTTGGAAACCTGATCACTTTCAGATCTGGGGCATGAATAATACATCGTCCAGAATAGCTTGAGCCAAAGCTTTCCCTGGCAAGTCCCCAGATTCCTAAAACGCCAGCATTGCAGCTTCTTAAAAGGCAGTTTGTGGCCTCTCTCTCTCTCTCTCTCTCTCTCTCTCTCTCTCTCTCTCGCTCTCTGTGACTGTGTTTTAAACTGAGAAAGTGTGCTTATTTTTTAAAGTAGGAAGGTTGTTAACATTGTGAAGTGCTAGGCACTTAACATAAACAGCCTCATTTCATCTTGACGACGAATCCATGAGGTCAAAATTATTATTTTCATTTTAGTCACAAAGCAACCAAGGGGTGGGAAATACAGCTAAGACTTTCCCATACACTGACAGATTCAAGGAGGCTGCTATTCCCCTAGCTTCACAGAGGAGAAAAACAAGTTCAGAAAGATCTGTGGTTCCTCTGAAGTAAGTCAGAAGTTTAGAGGACTAGCATGTACACACCCTTCAGACACTAAGCTTTGCAGCCTACATCAGCAAAATGCCTCAGAGCAGAGATGTGGTAGATCAAGGTCTCCACCCTTAACCCTTGAAAGCATCCTCACCGTCAAAGTACAAGGCACCATTAAAATGAGAGCCATTCCTAGCTGGACTCTCAGTGTGTTAGGGTAAGTTGTTTCCTTCACTGAGAGGACCAGGACATTTATAGCACTATGGTGGCCGTCACTGGTGGTCTGGAATTTGCACGCAGGCTCTTTTTAAGCCAGTAAATAATTTAATGGTATCTCTGTGGCAATCAGCCTTTGCATAGTAGCAGGTGCCCAGGAAGTTTTGAAATGAACGAGGAGCCTATTTCCATCAGTAAGCCACATTATTTTCAGCATTGAAGCTGCTACTGACTCTCCTGGTGTCCCATGTTTCTCTTACTGTGGATTGCACTTTCCCTTGAGACTGCATGAGGCTTTTTGGGGGTATCAGCATCATGTGTACCAGAACTCAGCAGATAGGTCTGCCTTCTCAGTCTGGATCCTTCTGAGAGCCTCGATCATTGTCTACATAGTTCACAAACACCTATCCTGGACCTAAGCTTCAAGTCAGCCATTCGAGTTATGGGACCTTGTTTCAGCAGTTACAGCTTTGGAAGGGAAAATAGGCCAAGAAACCAACTCTGACTATAGTATAGTATAGTATAGTATAGTATAGTATAGTATAGTATAGTATAGTATAGTATAGTACAGAAGAGAGAGGCAGCAGAAGTAGGTCAGGGCTTCTCCACAGCTACACTTTCCAAGCATTCCAGCTTTGGAACCTCTGGAGAGAGCCCTGAACCTGAGGTTAGGAGACAGGATCTGGAGACCACAGATCCCACAGGCTGTGGGATTGAAAACACACTCTGTTCTGTGCCTGAGTGGGTGCAGGCAGCAGGTACCTATTTTCCTTGATGCTAATAGGCCTCAATTCTCCTAAATGCCCTCCCCTAGTGACTACCTGTAGGATTTCCATGTGCTGGTTTCTTCTGCGCTAGAATTAAGCCTTCCATGTCTCACAGACTCTGAGCCATGTCCAGTTATTCATGCAGAAGACTTGACTGCACTGCATGTTGTAAGAAATCTGTGATACCCTTAGCATTGTTCTTTCTGGTAATTACCTTAGCTATTCAAAATCCCTTGTTTTCCATACAAAATTTAGAGGTTTTTCTCTAGTCGGTGAATAATGTCACCAGGGTTTCTATGGGGATTCCATTAAATCTGTGGATTCCTTTCAGCAATATAGTCATTTCACAACGGTTATTTTGTTTCCTTCCTTCCTTCCTTCCTTCCTTCCTTTATTTATTTATTTATTTATTTTAGAAAGCTTGTCATTGTTTATAGCAACTGATTTTTATATGCTGTTTGTGCCCTTGTGCTTTGCTGAATGCATTGGTCAGATCTAAGTTTTTGCAGGAGGAGCCTTTAGAGTGTCCTAAGTATGGGATCGTATCTTCTGTAAAAATTTTAACTTTTTTCCCTTTCTCTTATTGTTCAGGTTACTACTTTGAACACTAGAGTAAGAATGGATAGAATGGGTATCAAAATCTTGTCCCAAATTTTAGAGGAAATGTTAGTATAATGTTTGCTTTAGGTTTGCTGTGTATAGCTATTATTATGGTGATGTATGGTCCTTCTGCCTATGGTCTCTTCAGAATTTTTACCATGAACTGATGATCTTTGTCAAAGGTCCTTCCTGCCTTGATCAAGATAAGCATGAAGTTTTTGTTCATAAGTCTGCTTAGGGCTGAATTACTCTTACTGGCTGCATATGTTGAATCAGCCTTGTGTCTCTTTAGTGAACCAACCTGGTCATGCTACATGATCTTTTAAATATGTCCTTGAATTCAGCTTGCCATATTTTTTTCTGAGAGTTTCAAGTATTTACTTCTAATATGCTCCAGTTAAAACTGGAAAAGTGGTAGCTTCCATGATGGTTAAACTTTAATTTTTTTATTTGAGAATTTCATGGATGTATATAATAATGTGTTTTGATGAAGTCTGCCCCCTTTTCCTTACTTTCAACTCATTCTGTATTCTTTCCTACTATTCCATCCTAATTTTGTGTTTGTTTTGCAACTTACTGAGTTCATTTAGTGCTTCCAGAATATGCCTGAGTACGGATCCATCTACAGGAGCATGGGTAGGCTCTCAGGGACCACACCTTTAAGAATACTGACTTCCTCTTCCAGGAGTCATCAATTGCCAACAGGTCTTCAGCTAGGGGTGGGACTTCTTGACCATCCCCACCCTCATCCAGGGCTGTTTGGTTTGAACTTGCATGGGTCTTGTGTAATCTGTCACATCTGCTCTAGGTTTATATGCACAGCTGCTCTGTTGAGCCAGAAAGCACCGCCTTGTGTTGCTTTCTGTTTCAGGCTCTCGCAATCTTTCCAGGATATCTTCTGCAATGACCTTTGATCCTTGGGAGGAATTTTATTGAGAAGTTTATGTCTGTTTTCATTGGAGAAATGGGTGTATAGATTTCCTTGTGTCCTTATCTAGCTTTGGAATCAGAGTAATGCTGGCTATGCAAAATGAATATGGTGGTAAGCCTTCCTTTCTGTCCTATGAAACAGTTTGAGGACCAGTATCAGGTCTTTATAGAGTTTTGCAGTGACCTCATTGTTATGTCTTCTTGATGAAATTTCCTTTAATTAATTTGTAGTCACATTGTTCATCTCGTCTGGTTTTTGTCGGCTTCAACTTCTATTAATGATCAGAGTAGCTATGTCAGCTTATTTGTGGCTTCCAGTGCCTTGATGCAATGTTTTCGATTTCAGTGTGTGAGCATCTTTATCAGTGAGGCGTGTTTCTCGGCAATGAGAGACAATGGTGTGTAGATTTTAAGTCCAGCTATTTCCATTCTTTTTGCATTCTGGCTGCTGGGTTATTTGTTCTTTCTTTCCTGTTAGTATCTGACACTTGCTGTTTCATTGCGGTGGACATGGTGGGTTCTTTCTTAGTGAATCTATTTCTCTCATGACATTTATTCTCTCTAGTGTTCTTGTGGTTGAGATAGTCCTATGCGTGTTCCTATATCTTCTTCAGCACTGGCTTGGTGGTTGTGAACTGACTTAGATTGTGCTAGCTTTGAAATGGCCTTACTTCTCCTTCAGTTTTAGGAGGCGGCTTTATTGGATATGGTTTTCCTATGGCATCAGCATAATTTACTTTCAGAGTTAGGAATACAGCCTTCAACACCTTCCTGACTTTGAGGGTTGCCTGCAAGAAATCTGATGTCATCCCGCTGTCCCTGTGTTGATGAGTTGGCACTTTCTTCTATGGCTTTATGATCATTTTCTCATATTTTTAAATTTTAACTATAATGAGTCAGCAAAGTTTCCTGCTTATGTATACTAAGGATTATAAATACCTCTTGCTTTGAATGCCTGTTTCCTCATCTAGATGTTGCAACTTTTCTGCTTTAATTTCATTGACCAGATTCACTATGCTTTTATTATTCAGCTCCTTCTATGCCGTGGATTCTTAGGTTTGGTATCTTGATAGCTATTTACCACTCTATAGGCAGTAAGACATGAGAGAAAGGAACCCATAAGTGAAATGGACTAACATCTCATGCAATAGCCAACAATTGAGAGCCTCAGTTAGTTTATACTCTGAAGGTCAAGAGGTGTCACATGAGTAAAGTGTACAATCATAAGGGCTGGCAAGTTGAACATGTCAGAGAAGCTGCACATGGCAAAAACATGTTTACCATAGAGACATATAAAAAATACCCAATTGTAATGAATAATCTGAAGTAAACTCACTCCTATATGCTACAACTGGAAGGAGCATAAAAGCATAATCCAAGAATAATTTTGTGTTTTTGAAGAAACTGAGGTCATGAGATTCTTGTCTTGGTTTCTTGGAGTTTTCTCATAAAAGGGCTTAGGAATGTCTTCGGGTTCTTGGATGATGTTCCCACAGGTTGCAGCCCATAGCTCTTGACCGTTGCGCTCATGCTTCTTTACCTTCTC